>NC_138183.1:9770445-9778131 GCF_964194105.1 Spermophilus citellus
CTACGCAGGCCTGTGATCTACACTGTAACCCACGATGTTATCATCCCTATGTTGATGTGGGTCTGGGAGGAGAAAGCAATTTACTAAAGATCACACCCTACTATATAGTAGAGCCAATTCTGAATCCAGTTTATCTGATTTTGAAGTTTATACTATTTAAGAACCACATCTGTTAAATATTTTTCAAATGCATTTTGTTTGCTTGTCAAATGTATTGAATGTTAGTAGAACATAAAAATCTCTTGTTTTCCTCATATATAGCTTAAGAAAAATATTAATAATCTCAGCTTTTTTCTAGTTTGGTTCTAGAAGAAAACTCTATTTATGAGACCAGGGTTCTGCCACTTACTGCTTTCTATGTGACTTTGAAGGCATCATCACAGTCAGTAAAATGAGATCTGATCCGTCATTAGAATTATGTAATTTTATGATCAATATAAGACTTTTAGGAATATTTGGAGATCCTTAAGTATTTAGGTTCTTTTTTTTTTTTTTTTTTTTTTTTGAGTATACCAGAAGCAGGATAGATGATTCATTCATCAAACATTTATTGAATGTTTACCTTGCTCCTGGTAGAGTACTCTTACTCTTCACCAACACATCCCAGGGGTTTGTTGGTGAAGGGGTATGCCTGCACTCAGGGAGCCAGCTTGGAGTCTGACAGGGTGATTTGAAAGCACCGAGAAAAGAATCAAGAGTAGGTTGAGAGCTTAATAGGAGGTGTCATTAGAGTCCTAAGCAAGCCATGAAGGATGAGGTTTTGACTAGAATCATGATGATGTAGGTTTTCCTCCAGAAACTGACCATGTGTAAGTATATATTCCCCAGAAAGGGAAATAATAAGCCTCTCACTTCCCTCCTCATCACAGTCTTCCAGGTAGCTAGCTATTCTTCCTAGAAATCTAGAAGATGCCATATTTGCTGTCATGTAAACTTATTTCTCCTGGAAAATTTCTACTTGTCCTTTTTAAGAGCCAACCCAGATGTTACCTCCTCTATAGCATTTCACTGGGTCACCTGACAGTGACTTCCTCTTCTGTACTTCTACAGTACCTTGTGTATTCCTCCATAGAGTTCTGCTTTATCTTTTTTTGGTGCCCTTCTCCCCTTTTCTATGCACAGAATACTCAGCACAGTGTTTAGTAGGTATTGGGGGAAGCACATTTTAATGATTCAAGTGATAACAACTAGAACAATAGCAGTTAGCACATATTTAGAATTTCCTGTGTGCCAGGCCTGGTTCTGAGTGCTTTCTAGGTATTGATTAATTTTCACGGCAGCCCTGTGAGAAGATGCTATGATAATCCCCAGCGAGACATGAGGAAACTGAGGTTAAATAACTTGCCTTAGGTCATGTGGCTAGGAGTGGGAGGCGGCATCTAAACTCCAGTGCCGGATAGTGTTCTTTACCTCTCTATATATGGACAGCCCCCAGAGGTCTTCCACTTGTTATTGTGAGGTTAATTCTCAGCCAATTTTTAAGTGGCTGCAAGTTTTCCTGAAGGGATTGGCCACAAAGGTAGTGATCATTCCTTTTTCCCTGAGGTTTTCATAAAGTCTTTTTGCCAGTAGAATATTTGTAGCTGAAGCCATTTAGGAGACAATGAGGTGCTTAGGGACAGAGTGCTGCTGTTCTGCTGATGACACAATGTTTTATGTGCTGCAAAGTTAGAGGGTGCAGGCTTTGTTTCCTCAGGCCAGAATGATTGAGGGACACAAGTGAGAGTAAGCAGATTGCAGTTTAATCTTGGAAAGATCGAAGTAATTTGTACAGACCAGTATTTAGACTTGACTAGGAGAAAAGATGTTATTTGTAGAAAAAGCAGAAAAATAATATGTGTGCAAACAGTGTCTTTCTGTAAAATCAGTAATGTCTAGGTTATTATTTTCAAAGAAAGTTTCCAAAGTGAGATTTCAACTACTTAAAGATCTGAGTTGATTACATCCCTTCTTTTTCACTTCTCCCCCCCCCCCACAGTGTGTCCCAGTGTGTCCCTAAGATCAACCATTGATTCCTTTTTAGTGTCTGTCAAGTTTAACACCTCTCAGATTCACAGGTCACTCTGTGTTCCAGGACCTTATCATATCCCATTTTTATTAAAGTGGCAACTTCCAGGTTGGTCTTCCTGCCAGTTGACCTTCTCACTGTGTCCTGTGCAGTGGCCAGATTAGATAATGCCATTGTTGTCCTGAGATTGCAAAACTAAACTTCTCCACCCAATAGTTAGAGCTCTTCAGTAAGAGCACCCTTTGCTCCACATACTTTTTCCAACTTTAATTTTACTATTGAATTCAGCTCAATCATTATTTACCCACCCCCTACCTTCCTGTTGTGGATGTGCTATTTATTTATTAATTTTTTGTACTGGGGATAGAACTCAGGGGCATTCTATCACTGAGCTAATTCCCCAGCTTTTTTATTTTGAGATGGTCTTGCTAAGTTGCCCAGGCTGGCCTAAACTTGCAATCCTCCTGCCTCATCCTCCCGAGTAGCTGGGACTACAGATGTGACCACTGTGTCTGGCATCATTTCTCATGTAAGCCTTATGATAGTTCAGAGAGATTTTTATTCTTCTTTTCTAGATGAGGAAACCAAGAGAGAGAGAAAACACCATGAAGGAATTGGCCTATAGGTACACAATAATAATTTGTTGATCAAATGATTGAAAGTAAACAATTAAGAAAGCTTGCACTGTACTTGAACCTGGGTCAACCTGATTCCAATTCTTTGGTATCCTGCCTCCCAGTGTGGTCCTGTTTTGCTTATTACATGACAGTTACATTCTCTGACTACAAATGATTTCTAGTTTTTTTTTTTTTTTTTTTAATATACCTCTGGGCTAGCCATTTTGTCAGCCTCTACCCCAGCCTATTTCCTCCTTTTCTTTAGAACTCTGCAAAACTTATAATGGTGTGTACCTTGATACCTGGGCCACATTTTATATTCCTATTCCCTTTATACTTGTGTATCATTTATATCATACTAGATACTGATTTGTAACATTTCTACCATATGCACATGTGTACGCTTTTGGGGGCAAGAGGCTGAGTATGGGAGATTAATGGTCAGACAGACAGACTTGGGTCCTGGCTTTGTCTCTTATTATCTGTGTGGTCATGGGTAGATAGGAACTTAACTTCCCCTGGACCCAGTGTCCTTTCTTCCAGCCTTGCTGATAGAAGTTGTACAAATCATCTAAAGGATCATAAGTTTAGAAAATGCTGCTAGAGGGGCTGTGGTTGTGGCTCGGTTGTAGCGTGCTCGCCTAGCGTACATGAGGCACTGGGTTTGATCCTCAGCACCCCATAAAAATGAAATAAAGATTGTGTGTCCACCTACAACTAAAAAATAAATATTTTTTTTTAAAAAAAGGAAAAGAAAATGCTACTGGAGCCTTTGGCACAGAGCAGGTGACCAAGACTTGTTGATTCACTTCCTCAGACCATTGGAGCTGTTTGAGTTGTGGGTGGCCTGACTGTAGTTAATAGATATATCTGCTGAGATTCAGTTTCTGTGGTTTAGTTTTCTCCTCAGGGATGACGATCTTTCTGGCAGTATATATTGACTTTACCAACGCACCTGTTAAAGAATATGCAGTTATTTGGCAGATACTACAATTATAGAGTTGTTAGGTGTGGGGGGAATTTTTAATCTTCTCTTTTATTTAACTTTAATTAAATAAAATCTATTGAATTTATTGTATCTTTGATATATATGCATTAACCTTTTTCCAGTGTACTTTCTCAAACTAATACTTCCTAGTGTTTTGAAAGTGTTTTGTGCTTTTTGTTTACTCATTTTTAATTTTTGTTTTCTTCTGTATGCTCCTTTCAAGATAACTTCTGCCTGTTTTAGGTGTGACACTGGAGAGATAATTTCTGCCTTTGCTTGACCCAGAGTTGTGCTCATCAGAGAGCGGTTTTCCTTTTTCCTGTTGTTTAGTAGCAGTTCCCTAGGGTTCCTATGACACAAATTGGTGGAAGAGGAAGACTTGGGAATAGGGAATGTGGTCTCTGCTGGAGCCATGTGTCCTTCAGGAGAAGGTAACTCAGAGCAGCAGCTGTTCTTGCCACACCAGCCATAGCTGATGCAGGAGATCAGACTTGCCCAGCTGAGCCGAACTGCTGGGTGGGGTGCGGCATGTTTATATGGATAGGCCACCTCACAATTTGAATTGTTGGGCCTTTACATTCTAGGGCCTGTGGATACAGACATGAATAAACTACTATTCTGCTCTGAAGGAATTGCAAATTAGTAGGTACACAAATCATATTGTGTACCTACTAATGAACATTTCATATTAAAAATTCGACTTAAGCCAGGAGCCATGGTGCACGCCTGTAATCTCAGTGGCTAGGGAGGTTGAAGCAGGAGGATCACAAAGCCAGCCTCAGCAATTTAGCGAGGCACTAAGCAACTCGTGAGACCCTGTCTCTAAATAAAATATAAAATAGGACTGGGGATGCAGCTCAGTGATCCAGTGTCCCTGAGTTCCATCCCTGGGATTCCACCCCACCCCCCCCAAAAAAAAAGACTTGAAATAAAATTTGATATGTCTCTCTCTTTTTTGAGGGGTGGTGGTGCTGAGAATTGAACCAGGGCCTTGTGTGTGCAAGGCAAGCACTCTACTAACTGAACTACATCCCCAGCCGTGATGTATCTCTTTTTGAATGATAGAGCTAAATCATCTTTGTGTCATTTAGCATAATTTAGTTATAGTGTAGGTGTAATTTTGAATTCTTCTTTTATACTTTGGAATTTCTTGTTATTATGTATGTGAATAGTGATTAGATTACATTCTATAGAGCAAGTATTCTGTGGTTTACATTACTCTCTTGTAAGCAGGGTCTGCTTCATGAAGGGTCCTGGGGGAAGGCAAAGGTAGCGGTATCTCATCAAACAGTAGAGTGGTGACCTTGGTGCAGAGCATGTAATAGCCATTGCAGCCTAGCATGTAGGGGAGGGCATTCTGCTTGACTTTCATTGGGTAGCATCTGGGGAACAAAGAGGCAAAAGTGGTCTGGAAATAAGAGGAACTCAGTGGTGTATCTAGGAGCTGAGAAGGGGCTTGTGCCATTAATGATGTTAGAGGTGAGTGGGGCCATTCTATGTTTCTGGCTATTGGTGTAAATAAATAGACAGTTAAGAGCATCTGGTAAACCTGTGGGTAGAATTGCTAAACTTGATGACGACCTGACTTTGTGGCAACAGTAGGCTTCATGGTGGGGAGGCTGGCATTGCTGGAGAATGGTGTGCCACTGAGTAAATGGAAACCAAGTAAGCACTAGGGCAAGGAGAATGAGTCCAGTGTTCACTTAGCTCTACCTGTGAACCGATTAGAGAGAGGATGACAGTTCTATCCGGTGGAGAGTGATGGAAAAAGCAGAGGTTCAGCAGTCCAAGCTCTCCTCTACTTGTTATTAAATATTTCCAGTGACTTTGTTGCAAGGCTCAGTTTCCTCACCTGGAAAAACGAGAGGGTAAAACCCACTTGCTGGTGGTCATTTTGAAGGTTAAGTAAACAGGTCCTGTGAGAGCTCTTTATAGGCTGTTACTCTATTGCATTATTATATTAAGTATTATCTTTTAAAACTTTGACTTTCTATCTCCCTTCATCAGGCAATGTCAGGATTATATTCCAAGGAGAAATTTAGACCATGGCTAACTTCAGCTGTGCTCAATTTGCCCAAAGGAAGTAGGTAGGTGGAGCTGTGTGATACTAGTTAGAAAAGAGGTTGAAACCATAATTGTTTCAGTGGGATTTTTTTTCCCTCTTCCCCACCCTGTGAAAAGTGTATTTATATGTTTTCTAAGGCTCTCCTACAAGTCTAATTTGATGACAAGAATTGCCATTGTTGCTAAATTTATTACACAGTCACCTTTTTTTCCCTGAGTGACTCATTATTGAGTCCTGGAAATGCAACTGTGTTTTTGTTTAGAGGAGGACGTGGTGTAAGGGAGAACTTGGGGATGACTTTTAAATAAGAGAACTTTGTATTATATTTATCTGTCTGGAGGCAATAAATCTGTTTCAGCAGATTAAATACAGACTTCTTTATAAAGCCCTGTTTTCTCAAACCTCTTATCAGCAGCACTTGGCAGTAATCACACCTACAGAAACTTGTAATTTTCCTCAAGGAGGTGACACTGACAGAATTAAAAATGAAGGAGCCCCCCTGAAAAGCAAGTTCATTACAAATTAACAGTGGTCTTAGCAAAGCAGTGGGCTAAGGCGTGTCAAATAGCGATATGGATAAAGAAACCCAGCATTTTAAACTGTCAGAGCTGGGAGCAGGGCTAGCCTGAGAACAAATTAATCACATATTGTCAAGGCAAAGTTGCATCAAATTAACACATCGGATTCCAGCATATTAATGTTAGAATGCTTTCACCTGATTATTACTGCAAACCATTGCCACTCTTTGAATGCAAAGATATAATTAAATTGCTAAATAGAAAGTGCATATAATATCTCCACATGCATTTAGGATGCATGAGCTGAAAAGTGCACATCCTAGGAAGTGACAGATTCTATTTGTAGGGGGAAACTTTACTTTTTTTCCTCTTTTATTTACTTGGGAGTACTAGAGTATGAAATTAGAAAAGTTAGTTATGTTATTCATATCCTATATGAGTTAGATGAAATACAGGTTTAATTTAACTGATTTGCTACACTGGCTATGAGTACATAATTACCTCTGCATTTTTCTGGAAGAGAAATGGGAAAATGTTGCACAATAGTCCTTTGCAACAAAATTGCCCATTACATATAATCTTAGTGTGGATTTGTCATCAGAAGTTGCTTTGGAGAAACTAGATTGGCCATTCTGACATCTGTCTTTTACATAAGGATTACTTTCTGGCTCCGCTTAATCTAGTGTGTGTGTTTTATTATATTTAAAATGAGAATTCAGGCAGAAGCCCAGTTGTGGTTGACCTTTCTTATCAAGAAGGGAGCCCAGTGAAGAACTTGGTTTTTATTGGTTCCTGCTTGTCCCAGATTATACTGGGGCCGGCCTTCTGGCTTATTGTTTCTGTTATTCTCATTCAGCTTTGCTTGCTTTCTTATTCACATTTAGTTAGGCTTCTCTTTTCACTTTTGGGAAAAAGCAGTTTTGCATTTATAAATGTTCACTTAAGCAGCTAAAGGACTTGTAGTCTTGAAAAAGGGAAGTAATGATCACCAGGAGCCACCATGGGTTGACTCAACCTGGCAGCACAGAGTAACCTCATTTCTTTTCTTGGATGTGGTGATTAGCTAGAGTACTTTGGTCATGGTGTTCTGAATATCAGTAAAGCATCTAACTCATTTAACAGAGTCTTGCACAGTATTCTTGTAGACAAGCTTGAGAAACGTTAGCCAGTGATCCTGTGGTTAGGTGGACTTCACCTGGCAGACTGACTAGGCACAGAACAGTGATTAATGGATTCATGTCAAACTGGAGAGCTATCTATTGTGGTAAACTGTAGGGCTCTTGTGTGTTCATTGCTGTCCAGGACTGAATGAGAACATTGATGTCAGGCTGATCACATTTATGGAAGGCAGATATCTGGGAAGAATAGCAGGCATGTGCAAAGTCAGGGCCTGAAGTAGTGTTGACAAGCTGGAATGATACTTGCACTTATGTCATTAAGGAAAAAAAAAAAGCAATCATTTGTGCATGTGGTAGAGGTAGAGAAAAGGG
>NC_138183.1:11872279-12168386 GCF_964194105.1 Spermophilus citellus
TGTGGTCAGTTAATTTTAGTGCTTTACAAAGCCAAGCAGTGTTGGGGTTGGGGCTCAGTGTTAGAGCACTTGTCTCACAGCACTGAGTTCGATCCTCAGAACCACATAAAAAAAAAAAAATAAAGATATTAAAAAAATTTAAAAAGCCTAGTATAGGGTCAAGTATTTATTAGATAGTGAAGCTTGTTGCTCATATCAGGAGTTCAACCTGGGTGGAAACACTTGCTGCTGTCAGATTGTTGGTTCCTAACTATTTTCAACTAAGCTGTATTATTATTTTTTTTAAGTCTGTATGAAGTTCACTCAGTTTTAGAAATTTTTCGTACTAGAAACTGTAAAACTCATGTGTTCAATGTGTTTGACAGTCAAGAAGCAGTCTATTTTGGATGTGTGGGTTGGTTTATTTCAAGCAAAGAGGAAAACGACTGTCCCCGTGCATGATATATTTGACCTTGGAAGTATCTTCTGGCTAGTCATGTCAGAGGTAGCAGCTATTTTAGGAGGACAAAGGGATGATGATTTTTCCATGTGAGATGAACGTGTGTATCCTCTGATTCTGTCTTCTTTCAAGGCTCTTGTTGACTTTATCAGACAGTGTGCTTTGAAGCTGTGCACCACTTTCTATGTACCTTATTTCTTTAAGGAATCTTAGTGGTTTCAAGCTTGAGTTTTATTGCATTTTTGCACTAAAAATAACTATGATATTTAAATTAAAATTCTCTTTGATTTTTCTAAATTTTCTCTTTGGGAAAGGGGTGTTTTAGTAGTCTTCTGTACTCTTGCTCCTTGATTTACCAGTTTTAATTTTTAATTTGTTTTCATGTCTGTACTCTCAGTTACTGTTTCTACTTTAAGGAAAATGAAGTGGATATCATTATCCTCATTTTACAGTGGGGGTACTGCCAGAGAGAGAGAGAAGGAGAGAGGGAGATATGATGTGAATTCACCAGTTTAGAGCAAGAAGAGGACTGGTGGTGGTATTTATTAATGATTGATAGAAACATACCAACAGCAGAACAATAGGCTCATAGAAAATCCATGATCTTCCTAAGGTCACAAATGAGGAACTGGTGTTCACATCTTTGGTCTTTCTGTCTTGGTCTGTTCTATTTTTATCACTTAGGTTTGCACCTAATGCTGGGTAGTTTGTTGCTGGAATGTTTTCTGCCTCTAGGCAGAAAATTCAGTGCTTTCCAACCTAGGTATCAATTGTCTGTAATGACTTTTGTCGAGCCTAAAATGACTTTGGATGTGATTTCACTATTGAAATTTGTGTGTATAACCTTTTTCTGGGTAACCCTTGTGAAAAGAAGTTATTTGTATCCTTTTATGTGCCCAGCATATTCTTCAGAACAGTTCTGTAAGGTAGGTATCATTTCCGATTTGCCTGTGACACATCAAAGATCCTTGTTACAGATGACTGATTGTCTCACCTGATTAGCCCATAGTTTCTTATCGTGGCTGTGCATCAAAGAGATGAGAGGCTGATGGCTCTTCTTCCTGTCATTGATGAAAATGTCCTTTTTATAGGCAAAGGGTGTCGTGAATACAGCTGTGTCTGCAGCAGTCCAGGCGGTTCGGGGCAGAGGAAGAGGAACTCTGACAAGGGGAGCTTTTGTTGGGGCTACAGCTGCTCCTGGCTACATAGCTCCAGGTTAGTACTAACTGCAAGAGACGGCTGCCTCTTTGGAACTCAGATCTGAAGAATAGCATTTTCATTTTCCATGGTTGTATAGGATCTCTGGAAATAACATCACAGGTGTGAGATAAGTGTATACAACTTGAAGAGGACCTACAGAATTTCATGTTTTTTTTCCTAGAATCTGCTGAGTAATTAGAGCCTTCCCAGAGGGAGAGACAAATAAGCAATATTGCACCTAGGTCAAGGGAACATATTTTGAAAATGAGGAATCTGAAAGATGTTCCACAGATTGAGGTATTTGAACACCTGAGCAGGAATATTCTATGGGGGCATAGAGATCAGGTTAGTTATACTGAGAGAGAAAAAACAGGAGTCTTCTTAATTGGGGTGAAGCCTGGCATCAGTAGCATTTGTTAAACTTAGTATATCACCGGAGACAAAAAAATTACAGAGAGGGGGAAAAGGGGGAACTTATTTATCCAGAGCTTACTATACATCAGGTATTTTTATATAAATTATTTCACTTAATTTTTAAAAAATATTTTTTAGTTGTCGATGGACCTTTATTTTATTTATTTGTATGTGGTGCTAAGAAGCGAACCCAGTGTCTCACGCATGCCAGGCAAGCGCGCTACCACTGAGCCACAACTCCAGCCCCTATTTCACTTAACTTTTAACCTTCACAGTAGAAATTACTGTCCAGATAAAGAAAGTAAGGGGGGAAATAAGATAGCTAGTCCCAGGTGAAACTATTATTGAGCATTAGAGTTAGAATTTGATTGCAGGGGCTTGTATTTCCAAAGTTTGTATTATTATTCCCATTTTATCTCATAGCTTGCAGGAGATTGTGAAGCTGCCCTATTTCCATTTAATTCATATGTCACTTTAGCAGTGAATGTACAACGATCTTGTTAAAATGAAGTTCTTTGCAATATTGAAACTATGGAAGTTTTCACTTGATGAATAAGCCACTTGTACTTTTGGATCAAGATGAAATTGTTAAAAGATTAGATCTTATTTAGTCATTATTTTTAAGTAATGTCCTTCCAAATTTTCTTAGATTGTGTTTTCCTCTAAGAAAAGAATTGGTCTTTTAAGAAATTTTATCAATAATGTGGCTTTGGTATTATACCTCTAGAAGTTGATTCAGTTGTATCACTCATAGATGTATAAGAGTGTGCCTGCTTTTTTTACATACCAGCCGTGAATTTTGCTCTCCTGCAGCTTATGGTGTGAAGAGTGAGACATGTTACTTAAGTTAATAACAATTTTAAACTGAAGATGGACATCATGCTATGAGAACATGTAACAGAGGCCCCTGATCTAGTCTCATGGGTCCCTGAAGAAGTGACACTGGAAAATAGCATTGGAGAATGAGTAGGTGTTAACTGAGAGAGGACTGGAATAGAAGAGTGTTGCACACAGAGGGAATAGCACGTACAGAGACTTTGTGGTGTTGGTGGTGGGGAAATGGGTTCATTTGAAGAAGCAGAGAAGGCCAAAATGTCTGGAGTGTGGAGAGCTGTGGGTAAAGGGAGAGGTGGGGGAATGATGTGTGAGTTGAAGTGGGAGCTCAGTCCCAATACTATAGGCTGTGGCTTGGATTTTGGTTTTAGAATCCTAAGTGCAGTGGGAAGTCATGAGGAGAGAAGTGACAAAGGTTTTAGAATCCTAAGTACAGTGGGAAGTCATGAGGAGAGAAGTGACAAAGTCAGACTTTATTTGTAAAGATTACACTTTCTGTAGTGTGAAGAATAGATTGCAGGGACAGGTATGGGCATGACAAGACCAATTAGAAGCCTACTGTAGATGGATCTCCTAGGCAAGAGATAGTGGAACCCAGCAGATGCAGGGGAGTAGATGGGTGGCAAGAAGTAAAGAGACTGAAGGAGTATTTAGGAAACAAAATTGATGAAGTGAATATATAGAATGTTAAAGAGTGAGGATTCAAAGGTATTGCCTAGGTTTGGTGTCTTTTTTTTTTTTTTTTTTTTTGGTACTGGGTATTAAACTCAGAGGCACTCGACCACTGAGCCTCATTCCCAGCCCTATTTTATATTTTATTTAGAGGCAGGGTCTCAGTTGCTTAGTACCTTGCCATTGCTAGGGCTGGCTTTAACCTCACAATCCTCTTACCTCAGCCTCCTGAGCCACTGGGATTACAGGCATGTACCACTGTAGGATATTTTTTTTTTTTTTTTTTTAGTTAGAGGAACTGGGAGGCATCTCAGTGACTTGGGAGGCTAAGGCAGGAGGATTGCAAGTTTGAGGCCAGCTTCAGTAATTTAACAAAGCCCAAAGCAACTTGGGAGATAATGTCTCAAAATATTAAAAAGGGCTGAGCAATTGTAGGTCAGTGGTAAAGCGCCCCTGGGTTCAATCCCCAGCAACGCCCATGCAAAACAAAACTCAAAAAAAAAACCCAACCACTAAAATATGGAAAATGGCATGAGTTTCTTATAGTGTATTATGGTTTGTTTCTAAAATTAAGACATTTTTATGTTCTGTACTGAAACTTAATATTTTTATCCCCATTCATTGCATTATAGAAAGGGCAGAACTTTCATTAAACAACAATGGGCAAGTTATTGAGATGAACTTTGTCTTTGACAGTGTGTTCCATGAGGGCTTAATGGTCTCATCTTTTGTTATTGGATCTTGGGCTGTTTGCCTCCTGCTTGAGGGGTAGGCAGCTATGGTCAAGTATAGTCATCATGAGAGAAATTATATGTACCTGATGGCTTCCAGATTCTCTTGCCTGTATGGCCTGTATGCCGTTACCTTGATCTCTCTGCAAGGGCTGAATCCTGAAGCTTTTAAAAAAGAAATTCATTTATGACCTAGAGAAGATTCAGATTAGGTCAGTTTAGATGATGGATGCGAAATATGCTGTTTGTGGAGTATAGTCTATGCAGCAAGGACTGTCATAGGTTGTTGATTACCAACTCAGCTATTGAATACAACTCTGAAGCTCAGAAAAGTTAAATAATAGGTACAAAGACACCTTGCTAGTTAAAGGTGAAGTCAGGATTAGAATCCCAATGGCCCATCCGATCAGTGACCAGCTAAACAGTTACAGTTTAATCTTCTTTTAAGGGTTTTGGTAAAACTCTTCAAACTAGCCTTAGAAAAACAGCTCCCAGTTCTTGGAATAGATTTGCTATACAACCTTCTTTAAAGCATTAATTTCTCTTTTTGGCTTCTGCTACCATCTTCAGTTCCTACTGCTTATTTCAGCTGTATTATATGTTCTTAAAATACACAATTTAGTGAGCACTAAAACTGAGTTGTATTCCCTCTAACTCTACATGATTTAAATATAGACTAAATGGAAAAAAAAATTGTCATCCTTCAAGAAATATTTTGATTTGGTGCATAAAAGCAGTTTGCCTCTTTAGCTTACATTTGAGTGTTTTTTTTTCCCCCCAAACAGGACATTGAGAACTGGGCATTCAAAGATGACTCAGACCTAGCCCACCTATCCCTAGTGCCCAAGGTCAGGGAGGCAGGGAGAGATTCTGGGATAAGCACAGTGCAATATCAGTGGAAGCTGCGGCACTGGATGAGCAGAGGAGTGGGCAGCGAGCCTGGGAGACTTCCCAGGGAATTGATACGACATCTTGATCTCAGGAATGAGTTACAGTTGGTCACTGAGAGGAGCTGAAACATTGTGAATAGCAGAAATGATTCTAGAAAAAGGAGTTATAATATGAAAAAGCTAGATTTGTTTTGGGTAGAGATTTGTGTAGGGCCCTTGTAGATATTATATCCTTGTTCTTTTTTCCCCCTACAGATTTACCCAAGCAATTTTGTATTCATATATTTTAAGATGTTTTTCTTGAATGATTAAAAATTATGACTTAATCTATTAAGACGATATTTCTAATTCCTATAACAATTCTACAAAGTAGCTTGGGAGATTTTTCATTTGAGAGATGAGAAAATGGCAACTCAGACATTACTTGTCTAAGTGAGGACATATAAGAAATTGGTGTTAGAACCAGTTGACCCAAAAGCATTTGTGGCCAGGTGCAGTGGCAAATGCTTGTAATCCCAGGGATTTGGGAGGCTGAAGCAGAAGGATTGCAAGTTCTAGGCCAGCCTACACAACTTATTGACAACCTGCCTCAAAGTAAAATAAAAAAAGGTTTGGGGATATGGCTCAGTGGTAGAGGCTCCTGGATACAACTCCCAGTACCATGGGGTAGAGGAAATCTGTGTTCTTTATACTAGTTTTAACTTAATAATAATGAACATAGGCACTGGGTGCTATTTTCAAGTTCACCAATGATTACTGGGAGACCCTGTGCTGGGGCCAGTTGTTCAGATGTTGATCAACAAGTCATAGAATTTGCCCTTGGGCCTATGACCTGACCCATGTACCTCCTTTAATGGCAGCTGAGGCCTCAATCTTCTTTGTTGATGTTTTCTAAAAACAAGACTTACAAAATTCTGTTTTCCAAATTTGAGAAATTAATTTAGTTCTAAGCATTCTTTTGTTCAACAAATGCTGTACATTCTGCTAGGTTCAGATGATAGAATGATGAGTAAAACTTGGTCTTTGCCACTCTAATGGGAACCACAGAGTCAATAATTACAGTAGAGTGTGGAACTGCAGGGAGACTCTAGATGTAGATATTGTGGTAGTTCAAGGAGAGCCTAGTAGGCTATGATTTTTGCATCAGTCAGGCACAGAGAGCTTCTAGACTAGGACCACTCTGGGAATCATTCTTATGGACAGTTTCTGAAAAAAGTTCTGAGGGCCTGGGGTGCCCAACCAGGTGGCTTATGAATTGGGCAAGTTCTGGCTCCCTTTGGTCCTGGACTGATCTGCCTCCTTCTTCTTTGCACCAGGCTATGGAACACCATATGGTTACAGCACAGCTGCCCCTGCCTATGGTATGTACACCATCTTACTCATTTCTTCTCTTAGCCAGTCTTTCACAGAAATCCAAAGCACAGTTGTATCCAGGGTTTCAGCACATGAATTGAAGAATCTCAGACCTAATCATTCTAGTGACCCAACTTAAATTCCCTTTGAAAATGCCACAACCTTGTGGTTCTTGGTTTGGTTGGAGTTGCTCTTCTCTCCGCTTTGCCTGATTGAAGGATTGCTTGTTCTAATTGCCTGTTTTTGACCATATTGAAATTAAGTATTTTAAGTAATTCTTCTTACAGCCAACTTACACTCCATTCAAAGGCTACTGAAGGGCCATACCAGTTTCTAGCTTGGCCACATGCCAGTTATATAGTTTTATTTAAGTTTCTGGTTTGGAATTGTGTAAACTGTGGGTGATTTGAGTCAAGAATAGAAAATGCTCACTTAAATTTTGTAGCCATCATCCTTTTCTATACATTTTTGCTTTGGGGATGAAATAAATGGATGTCATTTGTCCTAGGGAGGAGATAATAGAGGTTCACCAATGGTATTCCCTAAGTTCCTTCTGCAGAAGTAGTTCATGCTATACAATCATAGGACTGTCCTACCCCCTCAATAAAGAAAGGAAATATGCAAATGAACCTCAGTGGCCCTTTGGATAACTTTTGAATGAGGTTTATGTGGCAATGGAGGCAGTAGGTTTGGAGTCAGTGATATGCCTTAGACATTTTCCGTAACTCAGGTGCTGTACATTAAAGAATCAACCATTTGCAGGATGTTTGTCATTGAGAGAAGAAGAGAGTGAGTGTGCGTGCGTGTGAGCACACATGCACGAGGATGTTTGTCCACTCAGCCCTAGGCTGGGTGTGCATGCACCCAGAAGACAAAGGCCTTCTGTGTATTGGTATTTGTAGCATGAATTCTCTACTTGAGCCTCAGACCTTCACATGTCTTTCCACACATCAGTTTGCCATTTTTATTTGGATGAAAATTGTGGGTCCTTAAGACACTGCTAAACTGAAGCTTCATATGATTTCATAACTGTAGAAATAAGTAGAAAATGAATAGTTTGACTTCCTTGCCCATTAAGATAGAAAATGTATATCTGGAAAGATGTAGAGAAATAGCAAGGGTAAAATATTTGGAGCAATTACAAACCCTAGACTTACATCCTTTTCCTCATGTCTTCTCTGGCACACTCAGTGTGGCGAAGGCCTCCCCGTATACTGAGTTGGAGCAATATGGGGTGATTGGGAATTAGGGACTAATTCAAATATATGTTTTCCACCCAGATTTCCTTCTGAATTCATACTGTCTAGCTCCTTTTGGCTTGGCCATTGGCTCTTGCCCTTCAGTTAGCTGCCACCCCAATCCCAAATATAGCACATTTGACTCACGTGCTCTGTTTCTTATGCGAGGACCAGAGCATGTGCCTCCCAGGGCAGGATTTTAGGTTTGTGTCTTTCAGTCATATAGTAAGTTTCAGATTCTTTAATAAAGGTTTGTGAGAGCTTATTCTTTCCCTTTATAAAATATTTTGTATCTATCCTCTTAAGTTACCATCCATGTTTTCCCCTCAGTCTCTTTAATTTTTCCCTCTTGGTCCTCCCTTTCCTCCTTTAACATTATACTTTCACCCTGTGGCCTCTGAGCCTCTGTTCAGAAGGCTCCTCTCTTCCACGTGCCATATAACTGACTTCCAAAGCTGGTAAAATTTGATGCCCCCATTTTTCACATAAAAGATTTGGTTTTTAAATGTTACTGTGATGCAAACCTACTAAAATGATGCTTTATTTTGGCTGTAAGGTAAATATGTCTTTTGGCCTTTGTAAAGCTGTTGCATGTGGGATAATTTCCCTCTGATCATCTGGTGCTCTTAAATACCTGCTGTTGCTGCTTTGTGATTTCTCCATAGGTTAAATATTAGAATAGGAATAGGAGCAGATTTCAAATCCTACATGAGTATGCAGAAGTTTGTGAGGCCACAAGAACGTATTAATTACAAATTAAGAAAATAATTAATCTTTCCAGATTTGCCATGCCAATATTGGCAGTAGCCATTGAGAAGTTAAACACCTGGTCGAGGCTCCTGTTGGAGCCGACTTCCAGGTAACTGAGGCCTTCCCAGAAAGTTGTGATTTGCATCCTGACAATCCCTGTTTCTCCTTTAATATGTGATGTGCCAAACTGAGAACTAATATGGATTTTTAGAGTTACTTTAAAATATTAATAGCATCACTTTGATGTGTAGAATTCATGGCAGCTTACTCAAATGTCATTTCTGAATATCATTCTTCTTATGTAGCCATCTTACTTTTGAGTAGGAAATATTATTTATTGAAATACAAGAGTAATTTCAAAATTGGAGATGTATAAGAGATTTGTGGGCCTCTTCCAAAATGGTACATGTTGAATGACTAATCTGGAAAAGGTTAATGATATTTACTGTAAGATTTTTTTTTTGAAATTTTTATTGGAGTATTAAACTTATTTGGAGTCCTCTCCGTTTCTTTTCTCTGTAGGTTTGCCCAAGAGAATGGTTCTGTTACCCGTTATGAAATTCCCAACATATCCTGTTCCCCACTACTCATTCTTTTAGCAAATGACAGAAGCTCATTCCTATTGAACACCAATACAGTACAATTCAGAATGTTAGAGAAAAAGCCTTTTTATCCTGCTTTCTTTGAACACATACTTGATCAAAATTATTTGTAAAGAACATCTTTCCTACTTTTTGATTTTAACAAATACAAATTTAGTTCTTTAAAACTTGAAAACAAACAAAAAAAGAGAAACCAGTTCTGTGAAACGGTACCTCATTTCTGGAAAATAATTTATACCAGCCCTTCTGTTCTAAGGAAATAAGTCTAGCAGTTCAAAGTTTTAAGTTTTAAGAGAGTATCAGATTATGTAAAATTAAATTTGTGAAGGATGTATAGAGTCTCAAACACTGATCACAAATAAACTGCTTTGTTGTAACACAGAGTACTGCCTGGTTCCTGATGCAGTCACTGATTCTTAGCTGATTGATATGTACTTGCCCCAGGGCACTTTAATTCGGGCTGTAGTTATTTTTTTTTTTAAAAAAACAATAGAGACTTTTCATTTAAACTTTAACTTTGTAAATATTGAAGTGTGTAATTAAAGCCAATAAAATATGGGTTTGAATATTGTTTTAGCTTATTATTTTTGATATGCTTTGGTATCAAATTATAAGGAATTGCAAACTAATAATAACTTATCCCGAGAAACCCATTCATTTGTAAGCAAACTGCTAAAACAAGGCAAAAGCGATTGTTAGTTCCAGCTAGTCTACTTACTTTGTAAACCCTATGTACTCTGGTTGTACAAGGGTGTCCCCACGATAAAGGTTACATTCTGTTATCGTAGCATTGCTTATTAAAATGATGGCACTACCCAGAGATGGGGAAGGAGGAATGTGATTATTTTAGTTTACGAATTTCCAAGTTTTAAAAAATAAATTAATCAATCAATCACCCTCTTTTGTTCTTGTGGCCTTCTTCACTCTGTAAGATACTGTGTTCATTCCCTGACTTTTTTCATGCAGATAGAAGATTAGTGATTGATTTTTCTGGGATTCATTGAAGGGTTTCCTTTCCTCTTCAATTACATCAGAATCTAAAGCAGCAACAGGGTCCCCATAAAAACTTGCTCTTCGATTGTCCCAGTTCTTGTTGAGTGCTGCTGTGAAAAGTGACAGGTTTCAGCCATGGGTCAGCATTTATTTTTAAGACACCTGATTATGCTGGTGGAAATTGATCAATTGGTAACATTGTGCTGTTCTGTAAAGGGTGCAGACCGGAGACCTCCACTTGCATTCTCACCTTGTTTGGAAAGCCAATGATGTTACTAGAAGGTAATGGTTTCATTAAGGTACTCACCCCCATGAAGGCAACAGTGTGGTCCCCTGTCAATATTCGTCACTTTGTCTTAAAAATGTCTTTTTTTTTTAAACTATGAATTAACTTTCCTTTTGCCTATTAAATTGTGCTTTGTAGAACTGAGCAGTGCCCATCAGTGAAAGTGGGCTTCACAAAATATGACAAATTTAACATGTCAGATTTTTTTGGGACCACTAAATGAGGGTGAAGTGGGCAACGCAACACAGATGTTAATGTCAATTCTCGGATGTATATCACATAATTGTTTCTTCTTGACCTTTTGTCTTTATTATTGGTGGGTGATACTTTAATAAAACCTCATCACTTGCTGGAAGTAGCTGTAATTTGTCATTCTCATCCTATGCATTAGCAGCTAGACATAAACAAGAAGGGCCCATTTCAGCCAGGAGTTTTCATGTTTCATTGATTCGTTTTGCTGACCTATGGATGAAACAGAGCCATCACTGAGAAGAAAAAGCATGGCTGGTAGTGTCCAATTTTTATTAATTATATGTTTACAGTCGTTCTCTTTCTTTGGAATACTAATAATTGGCAGCTCAGCTGCGGTTGTATTGTTATTTGAAATTGATCATCAAATTTGGATTCCAAGTTGGAATCTCCCTGGAGATTTCTCTTTAGAAAATTCTTTTGAAGTAGCTGACTCTGCTTCAGAACTTAACCCCTCTCTGATGGAGAAAAGGGAGCTGTGCTGTTTTCCAACATGATGGCAGTCATTTCAAATGGTTTCTACCAAGTCTTTTTTTTTTTTTTTAATTTTGTTGTTTGTTGGAAGTTACTAACCATGTTGTAAACCTGCCCAGTTGCTGCAAACTTTTACATTTCTCTGCTTTACTTAAAATAATTGAGCTGTCAGTCTTTCGTTAGAAGTGATAACCATGCAAGTTCAACTGTTAAAATTCTGTAATGAATTAAGTGTCCCCCTACCTTTTACCCTTCCCACCCCTCCATTTTGTAATGAAAATTCCACTTACAGCTGAAAGAGCAGAGAAATATAAATGAAGCTCTTGGCTTCACCAAATTGTGTGAAATTAACATAAAGTTTTGCTTCTCTGCTCTTTTCTCCACTGTAGGTGGTTTTTTCATTGACAGCCCCTATTGCCAGCCTCTGAGCGTCGCACCATTTATTATTCACTTGGGCCCTCAAGATTTCTTCTCTGACTTCTAGAACCATCAGGTTGTCTGGCTTGAAATGGCAATTTCTCTGTCTTGGTCTTAAGAGCAATGTGATACCCTGAGGCTTTCCAGCTTTCAGATACACCACTCTGACACCTTCTTTTTGAAAGCAATGACTGAGCATTTTAAAGAAGAGCAATACTTTGTCCAAAGCCACGGTGTCTGTTTAAAAACTTTTCCTTTGGAAACCTAGCAATATCTGTATTTAACCCCTGTTAGTGTAGCTCTTGTCAGGGAGTTTACAGACCAATGTAGAATTTAAGAATTTGCGTGTGAGCTGTGCTAATCTGACACTTTTTTAAACTTTTTTAGCACATAAATTGAATAGTTACATTCCTGACTGAGTCAGCTGGCACTATTATTTTTCCAAGCTAAGGGTTCTCCTTTGTTGAAGCCATATCTTTTTGTGGGGGCTGGCGCCTCACTAGGGATGTGGCTATGGGAGCACCCATTCCTCATGCCAGGTAATGGTCCAATAGATTTCCAACATACCTCATGCTGACGAGGTGGAGCGAATAGTATGGAAAAGCAAGGAATCAGGTTGACGTGGTTCCTGATATTTATAATCTCTCTCAAATTGTTAACCTGGGGAACAAAACGACCAATCAATTTTGCTGGCATTAGCCAATTCTTTTTCTCTCTTTAAAAATTTTGGGTGAATGTTTGAGAATCACGAATCAGTCACCATTGTTAATTGAAGAGCTGGGAATACCTCGTTAATGTATTTTTAAAATTGGTGTTGGACCCTCTGTGTATTTCAGGTTAATACTTTTAAGCAGTTTTCAGCACGTTTATCTCACTTTATTCTCGTTCTCCTCGGACCTTCGTAGCCATATCACTTGTATAAAATAGGCTGAGATATAGTGACTGTAAGCTGTGATCTCAGTATACAAAGGTAAGCACTTTTATTTTCTGATTAAAGCGAAAAATAATTAACACACCCTGCATATATGACAATCATATATGATGTATTTGATCTCTTAGGACTTACGTCATCACATTACATTTAAAAAATTTATGATCTAAATGTGAAAGAGTTAGCTTCCGTATTTGTTTTAATACCCTTGTAAATGCTTTTTATTCAAGAGAGACATTTCACGTTCACTGAGTTAAATGTGTGTATGTGTGTAGAAACTAAGATATGCCATGTATGTAAATTACACAGGTAGTTGTTTAAATATAAGAATGAAATGGTAGGTAGGAGCAGTTCACCTAAGAGGAGTTTAATGACAGGCCACTCTTGGCCAAAGTGCTGGAATTTGAGAAGTAGCAAGATTGGTGACCATGCTAGTAGGATCTCTATATGTAGCTATTATATGAAATGAAGATCAAAGTGCCAATTTCTCAAGGAGAGAAACTTCTCTGAGAAATCAAAATCTCTGATCTGTGTTGTATGTCCAAATACAACAACAGCAAGAAGCCATAAAAAAAAAAAAAGCAATAGAAAATGAAAAAAACCAAACCATTAGGTAACTATGGGAAAACTGATAATTGACTGAGCTAAGCTAATTATTTGCAGGACCAACTTTGCAAGACTCAGAAAGTTGAATAACTTTTCTGTGGAGACCAAATAGATTTAAGGCAATTCATCTGTCTCTTCCAGGTTAGGTAGCTAGAATATTTACTTCCCACCTCATTTAGCCATCTTGGGGTTCGTTTAAAATATGTGAGGGTTAGGCCAAATATTTTAATAAGGATTTACTTCATTTAGTGTTTCCATAAATGTATTTCATTATGTGTTAGATGTTCTGTGCTAAGACTTTGTGTGAGTGTGTGTGTGTGTGTGTAAATTTCATGTTGTATATTTGTTTCTAAGTAGCAATTTCTGTTTATTGCTAACTGTACGATTGCTAGAACAACTTTTCTCTCCCCGGTACAGAATCCGTGTGTACATTTCACGTGGCTTTGACATCTATAAAAGGTTATATAAGGTAGAGTTGACTAGTTCCCAGGGCAGCCCAGTTCTACTCAAGCAGCCCAGTGCCTACAATGTGTGGAGGTGCTTTTCTGGGTGCCAGAGAACTAGGCTTCAACCAGTGGAAGCATTTTAAGTCTGAGAGTCTCCTTGTTGTTAGAATTGGTCCTGTTATAAATATCCTACTTTGTGAGGCAAATAGTGTGTGGTTAGCTGTGGCAAAAAATATTAATTTAGTTAATGGCATTGTAAACTACTGAACAATGCAGGCTGTCTGACATCACTGAAATTGGCATAACTTGGAAATTCACTCACTTAATATATTTCCCTGGCACTTAAAAAAAAAAAAAACATCTTTACTTCATTTATTTATTTTTATGTGGTGCTGAGGATTGAACCCATGCCTGGCATGTGCTAGGTGAGTGCTCTACTGCTGAGCCACAACCCCAGCCCTCCCTGGCGCTTTTGAGGGCCTGAAACCTGCTCTGGTTTTCTTCATGGACCTCTCTGTCCAAATTCGTGAGCTGAACAAAATGAATGATAAATACTTTAGTAAGCATTTTTTATAGTATAACAAAGAAAAATATATTTTAGCCTTGTACCACATTATTTGATGACATTTGGAAAAGTTTTACTCTTACAATTAATCATTCATTATAATTTCCCTGTTTTTCACATTTCATTAGTAAATGTAGTAGAGGAAAATATTCAGTAGTGAGTTATGGGAAAAAGCAAAAATTTTTTTTCCTTGAGGCAGTTGGATTTCTAGCAATCCAGAGCCTTAAACACCAGGGGCATTAAGAGCAGTTAAAGCTGAAAACAGCTTGTTCTGTGAATGGTCTTCTTGTAATTCCCATTCTTCTTATGCCAGTGCCTTCCACGGGAGGTGGGGGCATCTCTAAAGTCATCCAGAACAAGGAAGGTATCATGGTGTTCTCATCATTGTTTATTAATAATGTGATGCCATATAGTGTCCATGGGTTGCTCAGTATTACCAGGAGACCTGGAAGAAAGATGGGTGGCAAATGAATAACAGCCAAGACACTCACTGCTGCTGAGTTGAGTTTCAATATTGGTGTGTTTTCTCTCTAATGCTTATTTACAGAGCACAGAGCTTCTTATGTAAGAATGAGTCTCTTCCTTTTTCTAACAGCATCTTCCATAAATACTGTTTTAAGTCAAGAATTCAAATTAAGTTAGTTGTAAGACTAGATACCCTTTTCCACATTGTGGTTTCAGTTAGGAGTTAATAGCTTTCATTGATGTTTGAAGTAGTGATCTTTGGAGGTTTTTAAAAATAGTACCATAATGCAAATTAGGTTATATAAGCTTTACAGCAGAGCTAGAAATAAGGAATAGAAACCATGTGGGAATCTGGGCTAAACTATTTTTCTCACTCCAGCACATTCCCCTGGGGCTTGGCAATCAGATGAGTTAATACACATAAAGTGCTTTGAACTGTACCTAGTGCATAGAAAGTACTCCATAAATGCTGAGTCTTCTATGTTTGGCCAAAGTGGAAGGTATGTGTGGGAGGCAAGGCTCTGCTGACAGGTGACTGAGAAGCAGGTGCATGGCCTGCTTAGGATGGAACTGTGTTTGTTCCCAGGATCAGTGAGGGTACTCCTAGCTTCAGGAGTTACATAAGAAACACAAACCAAAGCTCTGCTGATTGCTACTGTGGCGGGAAAACTGCAGGCCTGAAGCATTGCTCATGTTTCTGCTGTAGTAGTTAATCACCAGCCAGTCTGCTGCCAAGGGTTTGTAAATAGTTGTTTTGGGACTTAAGGATGTTTAGAATTTCACAAGGCTGAGATTAGACAGTATACTGTTGATTCTTAAGTTTCCTGCCAGTGCATTAATAATTAAAAAACCCTCGGTGTTTGATTATAGCTACCACCAGAATCTGACCTTCAGGGCTCATGGTGTTTGGTGAGCAGAGAACAAGTTAATCCAAGCCACAGAAAGGAGAGGCCCACCCTAGGTGACATGCTTAGAAGGCTGTGTATTCAGATGCTTCTCTGAAGAGATCCCTGCACTCATCTTTAGTTTCCTTTGACACTTTGGGGGGAATACCCAGACTTGATATCACATGAGCCTCCCTTCTGTTAATCTTAGGAAAAAACGTTTGTCAGTCTTTTCAACTCTCTGTCCATTTATCTATTTATCTACCTGTTGGTTACAGTTGGGACATTGCTGTTTGGCAAGAGGAAAAATGGCTAGATAGTGATATTGCTACTGTTGGACTGAATATAAAGTATACAGCTTACCCTCCATTCCTGGCTTACACATGTCTGTAAATAATTCAGGAGACTCTGAGGAAAGGTGGTAGGTGTACCCTGGCTCTTGGTAGGAAGTGAATTAAGTGGGGAACACAGATTGAGCTGTGAAATGCTCTAAATTTATAAATATTACTTTTAAAGTAAGATAGATTTGCATTGCAGTCAACAGGTTTTTCTTAAACCAAAAGGTAGTGGACCTGGCAGAAGTCACTGAATTCTCCTTAGCTGAGGCTCTTGGTAGAATCTTTGCCTCATTGAACCAACATTGAGGGATGATCCCCCAACCCCTAATTAGTTATTAACATCCTAATTTCTTGCTTCTCCTGAGGAATGTTGTGGTCTTTCTAAGCAGAACTTTGCTGCATGTGCAAATGACCATGGCTGCCTCTGCTGGGTTGTGTAAAGCTTTCCACCATTGACCCAGGCCACATAAACATGTCTAACTTGCATGCCCTATCTGGAGATGTATGGTGCTGGGAGCCTTCAGGAAGGAATAGGATTAGTGTGGCCACTATTAGGACTTTATCCTCAGCATTGCCTAGGGGTCCAGTCTCTCTTTGTTTTGTTTTAGGTTCTCCTACCTTGATCTGTATTCCAGTGTCAGCTAATGGCCCAAAGTCATTCAGTTAGTTGCAGCCTTCTGTGTAGGTCATTTTGGGCCATCGTCAGGAGATTAAAGCCTGCAGAGTGGGAGGGAGAGAGGAAGGCAAGTTGCCAGAGTTGGTAGCCTGGACATCCAAGTACCTGGACATTCTTCTTAACTCTCCAACAACCTTCTTGGAGTTGCTATTATTTCTGTTTTACAGATGAAAAAATCTGATGCTCCAAGTGCTAGATCTAGAAATGAAAGTCAACTCTATTCAATGCCAAAGTCTATTTATATTAGGTATGTCACGGACTACCAGGTTGGGGATGAAGGCTATACCTGGAACCCGAGCCTTCTGATCTGGGGACAACCAAGACCAGAAACCCTGATCTTAAACAGGGATCATTTTTAGAACAATAACAAATTGGAAAGATGAACTGAAAGGGGCTGTATCAGCAGAGGAAGCTTTTGTATTCAAAGCTGCTTCTTCTGTTTGAATATTAATGAGAATCTGAGGTACATTTTTCCTTAGCTCATGGTTCTGGATACTTGCTTCCTGGCTGGAAAAGGTTATGGAGATGTCTTCAAAGACTGAAACTTGGCTCTGAAGGGAGGCTGGTGAAGTTTTGGTTGCATGGTAAAGGGAAGAGAGGTAGGTAGGTGGGGTGCAGGTGTAGGGAGACATCCCTGGATAGGGACAAAGAGAGTGAGGGCAGTGGCAGTTTGCAGGGCCTGTTCTCACTAGCAGGAGCTTCCCTTACAGTGGATATCAGGGTGCTCTGGTGGCCTGGAGCTTGCATCTTCCCCTTGTTGGGCTTGTGCTTGGTGAACTTGGCATGGAAAGCCCTGGGGTCTCTAATTTGCTGCATGCAGGCCATTCTGTTGTGTGTGTCTGATTGTGTTGCTGCTGCAAATCACTGCCTGGCTTCTTTGCTAGTTGATCCCAACTCAGTCTCCACTTGGGGTAGGTGTGTGTGGGGATGGATTCAGAATCCTTTTTAGGGAAAGTATTCCTCACCAGCCCGAGTCATTGTTGTCTTTGATAATTGGCAAATTTTCTGAGCAGCCCACTGTCATCCTGGAGGGGAGAAAGAAAAGGGAATCTTTTAAACCGAGTTGTAGAGCACTGATGTGTGAGGCAGGCAGGAGTCCAGCCACCTGGCATGGTTAGAACACATGACTCTGCAAAGCCCCTTTCCACTCTACATTGCATTTCCTGGAGAAGCAGTGATGCAAGAATTGCAGTTCTTGCTCCACAGACAGATGCATAGAAGTCTCTCTTAACCACCCTGCTTATTTGTGGTGAAATACTCTGGTTCCTAATTAGTGAGTTTTTAACCACTCAGAAGAAATAACATTTTTCATGCTGTTTTGAGAGTTTAGTATTAAACTCTCCAACAGTCGGATCTGGAAATCTTTTCCCTTTCCAGTAAGGAAATGGCCCTTAAATAAAGTGACTTGCCTCGAATCACACAGCTCTCCGTGGCAGAACCTGCAGACTCTGATGCTACCTGTTAAGCAGCAGTGCTGTATGTACATCCCTCACTCAGGCAGTGACTGTCCTGTTTTTCCAAGGCTATTAGGCACCAGTGTCCCCTTTCTCTAAAGCATTGACCTCACCTTTTTTCTACACTTTGTGGCTGTATCCTGCAGGACTTAAAACAAGCAAACCCTCTCTGACTTTCCTCTGCCTCCATAAAACTAAGACTTCCTGGGCCAGACAGCCTGGTTTTTTCAGTTGCAAGTTTGAGTCTGTTTCCACAGATCATCTTTTCATACCATAATTGAAACTATAATAAAGTGAATGTTCAGTATCAGCTGCTTGAGGAGATGCCTGGGCTGGAAGGAGCCGGGCAGGGCACATGCTGTTAGAAGTATGATTTCATGGTCAGCTTCCTCTACACTTTGGTTGTTGGCCACCTTCAACATGTGCCCTAGCCAAGCTGTCACCCTCCTAGTGACATGCTTTCCAAGTTCTCTGATGCAGGGCTTTTTCTTTATGTAGATAATCCTTTATGTAGATAATTGCAGAAGTCACTCTACTTTCTAAAATCCCTTTTATCCTAAGGGGAAATCTGGAGGGCATCATTCAGGAGGTAAAACAACTTATGGAGGTTGGTACCTGAGGGATTCAGGAAAGCTGATGGCACCTTGAAATGAGATCAGGGGATTAGGATGTTGAGGCTAGTGAAGGGGAGGCCTGGGACAAACGTGGGTACTCACAATTTTAAGGGCAATTTGATCTAGAGCACATCTCCCATGAGGGTAGATGGAGTTCTTTGGAGAGCAGGCTGGGTGAGAAATGAGTTCCTTGTCATCAGCATGGTCACAAGCCAGTTGTTTGGACCAGGCATGGTGGCATATACCCATCATCCCAGCGACTTGGTAGGCTGAGGCAGGAAGATCACAAATTTGAGGCCAAACTCAGCAACTTAGTCCCTGTCTCAGAATAAGAAAAACTGAGGATGTGCCACAATGAGGGTGTGAGGGAGTACCCCTGAGTCCAGTCCTCAATAGCAAAACAAAGAAACAAAAAACCTGCCAGTAGTTTGGACAGTGTAGACGAGATTCATTCCATTTTGGACCTAACTCTGATGGGATTGTTGACATTGCTGAGACAGCATCACTCTTCCTGGGCATATGGATTTATTAAGAAAACATTCACTGTACCTGCTACTTTGTGCCAGGCTCTGTGTTGGGTTGAAGGAGCAGTTGGAGGTTTTCAGCTTAGAGAACTGAGAAGGGGAGACCATTGAGGGAGAAGGAAGGGTGCAGAAAGGTAAAGGAGCATGCCTTGAACAGAACCCGAACTGTCTCCTGTAGTAGGCTCTCATCATTATCTCTGACCCCTGCCTAGAGATGCTGTCCTCCCCCCTGACAGGAGAGGCGCCAGGCCTGTGATGTGACTGACCTGACAGAAGGGGCTTAAAAGTTACAGCAGCTCTGATCCAAGTGGCATAATCTTCCCATCAGGATGGCATGGAGCTGGGTGGGTGTTTGCCTGGTAAGCCAGTGGAGAAGGGGACCTTACCAGGGGAGCTGCATGCAAGGAAAAGCATGCTCCACTGGGCAGCACAAAGTGCTTTGTTATGGGGTCTCGGTTGGTTAAGAGGGTGAGGTGGCAGTTGAGATGTGTAGTTAGGGGTCACTTTGTGAAAGGCCGGGAATGCTGTGCACTTCAGTGATTCTCATCAGCCAACAGGTGAGATTATTCTGGAGAATTGATTTGGATAGCTAAGGACGAGGCAGGGCTGGTGAGGAAGTGGCTGTTGCTGATGCCAAGTGAGGGTGAGGGGCTGACGGAGCTCCCAGCAGAGAGGGAGGCAGGAGTGAGGTCTCCACATGAGCCAGGCTTCTCTGCTGATTGAGCAGGGACATCCTACAGCCTGCCAGAGCTCTTCTCCAGGTTACTGTTCAGCAGGTGACAGAGCAACTGAAGGTGCCTTGGACCAAGATGGAGGAAGGAGGAATTTGCTAAGAGTGCAAAGCACTGGGATGTAGCAGGAGCTGTTTCTACTGGGTTAGGAGATGGGGCTGTGCTGGGAAGCATCTCTGTTGGTTGACCTCTTTACCCTTTCCCTGAGTTTCAATTGGCTGGGCTTGCCAGTCAGCACAGGGATAGGTACTGGCTGTTCCTTTACACCAAGGCCTTTTGCTTTTCAAAAAACAATGCCCTCCCATCCCTGCCCCCATGTGGGTGAGGGCTAGCACTTATTAGATTCATCATCTGTGGTACAAGGTCTTTTGCTAGTGGGAGAGTGCAGGCCTTCTTAAGGAGAGAGAAAATGGAGGCTGAGATTACTGATTGCTTTGATCCTCAGTTTTGTGTGTCTCAGTCCTGTTACCTCTGATTTGTCCTGGACAGGCTGATGGAATCAGCCTGTGTTCCTCCCCATCTACCCCCTACACACACACACACACACACACCCAGCCCCCGCTCCTTTTTTATAGTGCTTCTAAAGGAACCCAGAGCCACATGCTCCATCATGTCTAGCCATTCAGGGTAGGTTTCTGCACCACTGCTGGGGACTAGAGCTTAAGAGGCAGCCCTTTTGGTTTTTTAAAATTAGTTATATATAAAACTTTAGGATACATTTTGACATAATCACAAAAACATGGAATATATTTTGCTCTAATTCAGTCCCTGGCACACTCTCCCAACTTCCCATGCTTTCCTCCCTCTACTAATCTTTCTGCAATTTATTTATAGTGTATTTTTTTTTTTTGAGTACCAGGAATTGAACCCAGGGGTACTTAAACCACTGAGTCATGTCCCCCAGCCTTTTTTATTTTGAGACAGAGTTTCACCAAGTTGCTCAGGGCCTCACTAAATTGCTGAGGCTGTTCTTGAACTTGGCAATCCATCTGCCTCAGCCTCCTGAATCATTAGGATTATAGGTGTATGCCACCCATGTCTGGCTTTTATTTTTTCCCCCAGTATCTTGTGGGTCTGTATAGTTATGTTGGGATTCACTGTACTACGTTCCTTATGTACATATGAAACTTTGGTCAGATTTCATTCCACTGTTATTCCCTTTTCCTGTCCCTCCTTTTTTTCCCCTCAGTGCCCCTCCCTTTTCCATCTACTCTACTGATCCTTTTTCTATTTTGATGACGTTATCTCTTTTTTTCCTCGCCCCCAGCCCCTTATTTTGGATTAGTTTCTGCATATCATAGGAAATACTTGACCTTTGTCATTTTGGGACTGGCTATTTTCACTTAGCATGATATTCTCCAGTTCCATCTATTTACCAGCAAATTCCATGTCATTGTTCTTTATGACTCATATTCCATGTGTATGTATGTGTGTGTATGTGTGTATATATATATATATCTCACATTTTCTTTATTCATTCATGTATCGGAGGGCATCCTGGACTGGTTTCATAGCTTGGCCTATTGTGAATTATGCCGCTATAAACACTGATATGGCTGTGTCCCTGTAGTATGCTGATGTTAAATCTTTTGGATATATACCGAGGAGTGGGATAGCTGGGTCACATGGTTCTGACCCATCCCTAGTTTTTTGAGGAGTCTTTGTACTGCTTTCCAGAGTGGTTGCACTAATTTGCAGTCCCAATAGTGTACTTTTTCCCTTACATCCTCATCAACATGTATCATTGTTTGTATTCTTGATAATTGTTATACTACAATGAGATGAATTGTCAATATTGTTTTCATTTGCATTTCCCTAATTCCTAGAGATGTTCAACATTTTTCATGTATTTGCTGACCATGTGTATTTCTTCTTTTGAGAAATATCTGTTCTTTTGCCCACTTTATTGATTGGGTTATTTGTTTTTTTTGTTTTGTTTTTGATGTTGAGTTTTTCTTTTTTTTCTAATTTTAGTTGTAGATGGACACTATGCCTTTCTTTATTTTTATGTGGTTGTGGTTCTGGAGATCAAACCCAGTGCCTCACACATGCTTGGCAACCGCTCTGCCACTGAGCTACAGCCCCAGTCACTGGTATTGAGCTTTTTGAGTTTTTTTTTTTTTGGGGGGGGGGGTACATTCTGGATATGAATGCCCTGAGGAGCAAGTAGCATTAATATCTTCTGTCAGTCTCCTATTCTGTAGGCTCTCTCTTCACACTCCTTGTTTCTTTTGGGCAGCTCTGGTTTTGAAGCCTTAGGTCAGAACTTTGAAAGGGTTATAGGTGTACACAAACACATCCCTGCCATCCTTTGGGTGGCTAGAATTCCAGGGCCAGGTATCTCCAAGTTGCCTTGTCTGTTTACCCTCATGGGCCACACAGTGTCATTCACGTGTGTTACAGTGTGACGATTATGGATGCACTGTAGTTCTGGAGCCTGCACCTCTGTGCAGCATCAGACACTCTGGTCAGTATTCCAGGCTTTTCAGACTGTGTGGTCTATCACTGCTACTCCCCTCTGCCATTGTAGCACAGAAGTGCCTCAGACATGGTGGATGTTGTGTTCAATAAAACCAGAACAGGGCCATATCTTCCATCTTTTGCCTTAGACTGCAGAGATGACATACCCTTTGACTTAATCGTAGTGGCAAACTATCTTCCTATCTGCTGCCTAGGCCTATGTATCTTTCTGTAGTGGCTTCCTGTGCGCTTCTCCTGTGTGAGCATTAAGGAAGAGGATGGTGGAGCCCCTCCAAGAAGGAACTTCAATTTTGAGTGACAGGTGGGACACTGAAAGGGGAGTACAGTTGTGGTTAAAAATTGAAATACAATGCGGGGCTCAGGAAGGTTCCCAGTGATAGCCCTCAGAGGAGTGAAGTGCTGAAATGATTGGGGAACGCTCTAGGGAGAAAGCAGCTCTAGAGGCTTAGAAAAGGAGGGACAGTTCCTTCAGGAAATGAATAGCTCAGATGGTGGGTGAAGTTGTGTTATGGAGGGAACTTGAATGTCATCACATAGGCATGGAGGCCAGCTTGGGAAGGATCTGAGGTGCCACAGAGTGCAGGCATTTTTCTTTGGGCAGTGAGCAGCCAGTGGATGTTGTATTTAATAGGGTAAAGTCACAGATGCATTCAGAAATATTATTCTGGTCTTGGGAAATCACATCTGTACAAATTATACCTCTTAAGTTTAGTCTAGACTTTTTCACCAAGGGATGGGTAACTCTTGGTCCTGGGGTTGGAAAGCAAAACCCAGAGATTTGGATGCTTTTTCTAGCCATTGGCTTTAGTGGGTCAGTTGAGTGCCTCATTTTTGTTTTTGAAATGACAGAGCTTGACAAATCTTCCACTTCAGGCTTTTTTGGCCTGTGATCCTGAAGATCATTAGGAAGGGCAAAACAAAGTTTTAAAAACATTTTGTCTGAAATCTACCTTTGGTATAGGGCCTTGTTGTGTGATGGAAAAATGAACAGAGACTATGCCCCCTTGCTTTGGAATCAAGTCACAGGGCACGGTATTGCTGTGTGGAGCAGACTTGCTTCCCTTCTCTGTGTGCCAGACTGGGGTGCCGCCTGCAGGTGCTGGTCTGTACCCTCCAGGAGCCTGCAGATTACTTAAGGCAGGTGGAAGCCGTTACCACTTAGGTACATCACAGACTGCTCAGGGCCAGGCCTCACATTGTGTGGGGTGCGGGACTGCTGTGAATCAGACATGGCACAAGGGCCCACAAGGACTTCTCCAGGTAAACATACTTCCTGCTCTGCAAAGTGTTTTTCCTTGGGGTTTCTAGGCAGGTTGAAAAGAGGTATATTCATAGATCTTCAGAGACCATTGGTGACAGCCTAAGGCTCTGGGAGCTGCTTGCTCTCAGACTGTTAATCTGTGAAGGATTTGGAAGGAATCCTAGAGAAAACGTGCCTTGAGGCCTGTTGGCTGTGGTCTTTGGTCTTGTCCAGAGCTCTCTCTAGGAGGGGGCGTAAGCCTTGGATTTTGCTCTTGTCTTCTCTTGGGGATGTGGGATGGCTCCAGGACCTGACACAGCTGTATCACTTCTCATCTCTTACAAGTAGTCCTTGCATTTTTCTAGAGAAAAAAGTTTCTGGATTGACGGAAGAGAAAATGACAAACTTGAGGCTGGTATAGATGGAGACTGGCCCTGGCTTTGGAAGACTGTAGCCTGTCCCCGGCCAATACACCAGATGTGGCCTTTCCTTGGCAGCCAGTTCTGTACTGTGCTGTGCTGTACTTCACAGGAAGGCTCTTGTCAGCATTGCGAGTCACTTACAGAACTAAGGCCACACCTGGGTGACCCTGTGCTAGCCTTCAATCTAGGCTCAATGTCGTTTGTCCTTTCTGGGCAGGGAAACAGATGGTCAGAAAGTTGTGGGTTAAAATTTTTTTCACATATATATATATATTTTTAATTGTTGAAGGAAATGAATCAAGAGCAGGGACAGGAGTTTAGGTGGCTAGGAAGAATATCTTTAAGGTTCTTCTCCTCTTGTAACTTAGAAAGTTGGATTGTTTCTAGCTCTTTTCCCTCTTCTGGGTGGCTCACCCTCTCCAGGTCTAATGCTGGATCTCTGCTTGTGGTCTGTGACAAGACAAGTGATTCAGCCACACTGGTCTCCTTGACATACTATCCACATCTCTTTGGACCCTGCATCAACTTATTGCTTCCCTCAGCTGTAGCTTTGGCCACCCCAGGTGGGCCCATGTGTGAGGTGCCATATAAAAGCCAGGTGAGCCTTGCTTCCAACATCCTCTGCTGTCACCAGATATGCTGCTATAGGATGCATTCCTTTCCCTCCATCACCTGTTGAGATTGGCCCTATGTAACCCACATCTTTGGGGTGCTGAATGCTGCTTTTCTCCTGGCTCATTTAGTATGGCAGCTTTTCAGCCATGGGATCTGCCATGGCTGTGAGAGTGGTGCTTAGCTCCATTTACTTCATTTCATGGAGAGGAAGGCTCATCTGTAGAAACTGGGCTAGGGAGTGATTGTGGGTGTCCTCATGGCCTGCTTGCCATCTCACAGGATGAGGGTGGGCTCTGGCTGGCAAGTGGTATCCAGAGGGACTTCTTCCAACAGCACATCAGGGCTCAGGTGGGCAAAGTGACTGCTCAGTCCAGGTGGGAACAACCTGCTATTGGGGAGACATATACTTTAGCCTCTACCAGAGCCCCAGAGCATCTTTGCATTCAGGCCTTTCACCCTGGATCCATCTGTCTGGCCCTGTTGTGCTAAACTTTTGGTCTCTTAAGTGGTTTGTTAGGGCCCAGCCACTCCTTTGGGAGACTCGTCTTACCCCATGCTAGGGCAAGCGCACTGCCAGGAACATTGAGGTTCTTGGGCCCAAATGCAGTGATATCCTTGGGGGTTTGGCCTGGGGTTGGCCTCAAGCCACCAGGCCCCCAGCCCAACTGCTGTGGTAGGGTCTTCCTGCCTTGTGTTGTAGTGTTCTGGTGGCAGGGCCTGTTAGGCTTGCTTCTCACCCACTCACAAGCAGACAGAGCTCTGACTGGGAAGGAGTAGAGAAGTAAGTATGAACTGAAGCTCTGGGCTGTTAAGATGGGGCTCCCTCTTAAGGAATAGTAGGGTGGTCTGGCTTCACTTCAGCCCTTCCTCAGCTCCAGGGCCAGGGTACAGGAGGCAGCCATGTGTGGTCGTGGGTAGAAAAACTTTCCCCATCACACAGTTACACACGTGGCATTCGACTCCTGGCTGTAGCTTGCTCTGGTCTGGTGATGAAATTAGCTTTTAGAAGTCTATTTAAAATATCCCTATCTATTTATTGTGTTTTCCTGAATACACAAGTGTAAATAGTATAATTTTGCAGTGCAAAGTCCTTGGCAATAACTTTATGTTGTGTGTTATGTTAAAAAACATTGGAAACCACATCCACCATGGACTGTCTGCCCCACCGGGGCAATGGTCACATGTAGGACTGAACTTGACACTGTCAGCGTGGTTGAAGCAGCAGCCTGCATGTGTGGACTCACCAGTGCCTCGCCCAGAGATGCCTGGCCTTCACCCAAAGGGACCCTGCTTCCCCGACTTCCACAGGCAGCACCCACACTGTGGCTACTTTGTGCTGAGTATGTTGGACTCTGCTGTAGACTGATAACTCTTGTCTGGCTGCTGCAGTTTGTCTGTAATGCCCTGACATGTTGCATTACCCCTCTTTGGATGAATAAAAATAAATGCTTCTGTGTTAATGGCAGTGGACTGAACCATTCTGTGCAGGACCCACCCTGGCGGAACAGAGACTCTGGCTCAAAAGGTTCAAGTGCTGGCCCCTCTCACCTGGCCTGCAAGACCAGCTCAGTACGTCTCACAAGATCTTCCCTCACACACAGGATGAAGGGCTCCTGACAAAGCCAGTGGGACCAGAGCTTATTTCATGTTCTTGTCTGTGGTCCTTAAAATTCTGCTCGTAAGTGAAAAAAGTTTACTCCACATGAAACTTCAAGCTGGCAGCCTGGCTCAGTGAGTGGGAGGTCAAGAGTGCGCCTGGAGCTTTTCACACCCCTCACAGTTATGTCCTCAGGACCATCCCAGGGGTTGGCAAGCCTCAGATGAGATCAGGAACCCAAGGCTCAGAGATAAAGGGACTTGCCTAAGAGCATCAAGCTTCTAGAAGGCAGCAGCAATGGGACTCCAAACCTGGAGCTCTTGCTTCTGCTCCTGCCAGTGCCTGCTCTGCGGTGCCCCTGCAAGGTTCCTGTAAATGAGCAGCCCTAGGAAGCAGAGCCCAAGACTAGGGTGAAACCCCTGCCTCTGCCTGCAGGTAAGTGGGGAGCTGAGTGGACAGTGGCACTGGGTGCTTGCCCCACTTTTCCCCTGCACACCATGAGTTTGGCTTTCCAGCCATGCTAGCTAGCATTGACCAGAAGAAGAGCTGACCAGGCCAGCCCACCTCTGCTGCTTCCATCCCGGGTTTGCCTTTCTGGGCCTGAGGGGAAGCCAGGCTTTCTTGTCTGTAGAAACAGGCTGTTGAGGGGGGCCTGGAGAATAGGAGGGGGCAGGCTTGTTTTTCTTGGTCTTGAACCCCAGAAGAGAAGGTCGCAGTCCTACATGGCAGGGGAAACAGGACCCCCAGGTTGTGTGGCTACAAGCAGACCTTCACTTTGAAATTTGGCAGTGATATCCTAATAATTGTCACAGCGACTGTGGGGAGGGAGTACATGATGAGTCAAGAGCGCCACAGCAGCTTAGCAACCTGAGAAAGGCAGAGCCTGCTGCACAGAAGGGAAGAGATGTATCTAAGGTCATGAATGTGTGGTGCAGAGCTGTGTCCATGTGGTCATCTTGAACCAGCTGTCCTGCTGGAGTTAACACCTCAACCTGTGTGGCCTGGGCCCTATGAGCCCCAGCTTCCTCATCTTTAAAATGGGAGAAGGGTGGGGAGCTTAGTGCTCAGGCTTGTTCTTCAAGCAAGCACCTTAGTCATTACTCAGCGTGGCTCCAAGCTTCATGTTTGTCTGCTCCATCTCCTACCACCTGCCCCTAACCCCATGAGTCCAAGAGTAGTCCCAACGTCAGCATCACACACAAATCTCTGGAGCAGCGAAGTGACTCTCCTAAGCCACTAGGGGCCCAAATTACCTACCATACCCCTTTGGCAGAGGCTCTTGCTTTCGCAACTGTTGAATCAATTCAGAACCAGGAATGCTGTAGACCTACCTTGAGCCCTCATGGATCTCCTTTCCTTCTCCCACTGCTCACCCACTGCCACTAGGGTTTGAAATTTTGACACACACACACACACACACACACACACACACACACACACACACACATATATATGGACTGCTTCACAAATTTGGGTGTCATTCTTGTGCAGGGGCCCTGCTGACATTCTCTATATCATTGCAATTTTAGTATATGTGCTGCTGAAGGGGGCACCTGACTTCTTCCCCCAGAGTTACTGACAGTGCCCTGCATCAGCTCAGCTTGCAACAGGGGCTGCTGGATGCAGCTTGGCCTGTGTCATATTCTCACCACCTCTCAGAGCAGCCTAAACTGTGCCCAGTGTCAAAAGCAGAGCAGGAATTCCCAGAACTGCCCTTCCTCCTGCCACAGGTCTCTGGCCACTTGCTGCCCTTGGCCACTTAGTTCATAGCCAGGCTCCTCCATAGTATCTGTGTGTGTGCCTGGCTCTGCCTCCTCCCTCCCCATTCCTCGCTTCCACTGTGGTAGCCGCTGGCAACCTCCCCAGATCTAATGGTCCTGTAATGAGCTGCCCTCACTCCAAGACAGTGCCTACTCCTTTCCTTCCCTTGAGTTTCCACTCCTGGGCCTGTGTAGCCCATGCTTAACCTGTGTCTTATCTGTAGTCTCTTCTGTTCTCCTGCCTAGAGGTTACAAATTAAAGGAATGACTCTGTGTGGAGTGACTGCTCCCAGCCCCCAACATCTGGTAACACCTGGGGTTGTTTCCGGGCTGTGGCATCCTGTGATGCTGGGCAGGGGCCTGTGATGCTGCTCAGCGCTGCCGCACAAGCTGACCTTTACCACTGTGCTGGAGTTCAGAAACCCTGGGCCACAGATTCCAAACATCTCCATCCTGCACGTCCCAAGGGATCTCCAAATCCATGCACTTAAAAGCTACATTTATCTTCCTGGTGTGTTTTTTCCACTCACCAAGTTTCCCTGACTCCATTCTCTGTCATCCCTGCCCAAAGTAACTTTTCCCAATTTTCTCCCTAAAGCATTGATGAGGAACATCCCTATGAGAGTTGGTGTAAAACTCTCCAGGGTTCCCTTCCAACTTCTGGTGTGTCCTCAAATTACCCAGTTCCATTTCATCACTGTCTCTTCCAAGACAGACAGCTGTTCCAAATTCCATCTTCTTGCCCCTTTATCCAGCAAATCACCTAGTGCAAAATGCTGTGGTACGATCATCTTGTCTGCCCTGCAAATGTACTTTCAGTGGTCTCACAGGGTTCTGTACCTCTGGAAGTACTTACCATTTGGCATTGCCATTATTAATCTCTCTCCTGTCTTAACCAGGGCCCCGTCCTGAAAGGGGGACACTCATCTGAGTTATGGAATCCTTTCTTGGGGCCAGGGGAGAGCTGCAGGGATCAGGATTTCTACTATACTCCTCAACATGGGACCTTTGGAACTGGAAAAGCATGGAGCAGGCTGGCCAGCAATAGACCCCAGAAATATTCCCTCTAGCCTGTGAGCATTCAAAGGACCCCAGCTGTGAAACTGGCCTGGCCTCTATAAGAACACCTGCATGGGCTCCCTTTCTTTCTGAAGGCATAAAGCCGTGGTCTCTGGATTTGGATCTGTTTCCATTCAAAGGCTAGGTGTTAGGGGGGCAGATATTGGAGAGCAGCTCAAACGGGGAGGGAGACCGAAGCAGGTATGCTGAAGGACCACAGTGAGGAGAAAGCCATGCTACCAGTTTCCCTAAGACCTGGCAGAGCACATCTGGGCCCTGGTTACACTTAACTACTTACTGCTCTCTGGCTGTTGCCCTGTCATTCCCTCTCCCCTCACCACACAGTAAGAGATGCTTTTGTGTTTTCAGGCCTAACTCCACCCTTCCTTTCCTCTCTCCTGTAAGACCCTCCCTGGACCTCAAGGACTCCTAGGTTTCCATCTGTTTCAGTCACCGAAGTACTGCACTCCACAGCAACTGTAGGGATTCCCCCCTCTGCTGTGTCTTCTCCCCCGTGCAGCCTGGCATACCTCAGGTACATGCCTGTTGGTGGGCAGAAGGTGCTGCCTGATGCTCACACAAGACAGTGCAGTCTTGTCCTCTCTTGACTGACTCCTGTGCTGTGTGGGATGAGGAAGGGAAGAGGAACATGTAAAGAGAAAACTGGATTTTACAAAGAAATGCTGTTTGTACCAAAATATTTAATGAATATGCTGTTAAAATAAAACCAACAAAAGAAATAGTAATACAATTTTACTGGTTTATATTTCAGTTCGTAAAGTTGACACACAAACTACCTACCCTAGCACAATGTCCACACACCTAGGATTAGATGGGCTTACAGCTGTTTTGATAACTGAATAAGAAAGACACAGAAAGCAGCAGAGGGGATGGTCGTTGGTGTTGGTGGTGGTGGTGGGGGGTGTTGCCACTTGTTATCTCCCTTCTCAGAAGACCTCAGCAAGCGTTAGTACAGCCAACAGGAAGAGAGATACAGAACAGCAGCCCAGTGTCTCTATATACAACCAGTGCCTCCTGTCACCAGCCACCTCTGCACTGAATGCCAAGAAGAGGACAATCATTTTGCAGACAGCCTGTCAGCATTTCACTATATAAATTAAAAGTTTTTTGTCTTTTGCTTTTTAATAAAAAAGGTGCTAAAACCTCCATCATAGCTTTGAAATGAGAACCTGCAGCCCATCTGGACAATGAAGTCTGTGCCCAGCCACACATTCCAGGAGGGCTCAGAAGCCGAGTCAGGAGGGACTAGGCCAGGAGGGTGGAGACCTCAAGGCCTGTGCACGCTCACATTTACATAAATACAGTGCAGTCCTCACTTGTACAACCTGTTGTGCAAACACACTAGGAATCTTGGAAGTGAGGGCCCTTTTCACAGTTCCCACGGTGGCAGGGAGGAGAGCAGGGCCCAACAAAACTCAAGTAAAAGTAAGTGCCAAGTAACCATGTCAGTAAGTTGAGCAGATCAGCAGTCCTAGTCTGGGATTTAAACACTGTCAGCTGGGTACATTGGGGAAGATATTTATATATATATATGTACACATGACACATTAAGCAAAATAAGATTTGTCCACATTATGATTAATCCAGCTTTGCAAGTCACATCATCCACCCAGCCTTGTGAAATCATTTTGGCAGCTAATGCTAAAAACAGGAACTACGAGAATTGCATAGAATTTATCAGAAACGTGAATAATGCTAAACCAAAAACCTGTCTCTCATATAGTTTAGTAAAACTAGGTGGCTTCGGCTATAACTAGGAAACCCTCCTGTTAAAAACAAAGTGCTTCTCATGTCTACCTGGGGACCACCTGCTGGCACAGACGGATAAGAATTATTTTAATTTTTGATCCCTGCTCCCCCGCCCCCATGTATATAATGCATATTAAAAAAAATTGGTTTTTTAAAAAAAATCAACACACTGAAGGATCCCCAAATGCTGATAATGTAAATTCAGCCTTTAGGCTGGGTGAGGTGTTGACCTACACGGAAGGGCCTGGGAGGTCACACTGAGGAGTGAGTTCTGGTGTGTCCGGAGCATCAGCTAAGTTGGCAGGCCTGCTGGTATCAGCAGTTAGGAGAGCCTTACCCAGAGCTGCCTGCTCAGGAGCCCTGGTCCAATGACCTACCAACGTGCGTGAACAGATTTGAATTAGGTACATTCTGGTCCTGGGACATGTCACAGAATCACACATCTGGCCAAAGAAGGCAACAAAAGGTGGCATGTTTTCTGAAGGTGTTTGGAGGCAGCCCGGGCTCTCAGCAAGTCTCTTTCCCTTGAACACCGGTTGCCGTCTTTATGGAGCTCAGGGTTCGGTTAAACCAGGTCTTCTTAGCTGCCTGTACCTCATTGAGAGCAAGGCCTAAGTGGTGCTCCAAGTCCTGTAGGAGGAAAGATGAGTATGAGGATCTCAGCTTTGGTGTCAATGACATTGCCTCCCCAGAACTGAGCCAGGTAAAAGTTAAGTCTGGAAACTTCCCCTGCTTCAAGCTGGCAGAGGAAGGTCTGTAATAGCTAGAGATTGGGGAGCTTTCCTAGTTAGACCTCTGTCTCTTGGGATTTGTTACCCAGGGTACTTTACCACTGAGTTACATCCTCAGTTTTTTTATTTATCTGTGATGGATTCTTGCTAACTTGCTGAGGCTGGCCTCAAACTTGCAATCCTTCTACCTCAGCCTCCTGAGATGCTGGGATTTCAGGAATGAGCCATTGTGCCTGGCTAAACCTTCATTTCTTGTCTGGTGTATTTAATAAAACCAATGGTCTGTTAATTGAATGTCTCCTCCTTCTATCCACAAAGCAGACAGCTCATGCTCTAGCTTTTGATTATACCATTAATTTCCAACTAAAACTTTTAAAGTTCAATTGAGATGCTTCATACCCTGGGCCCACATCTTCTCTCCCAGTCTTAGCACCCACCTCCATCCCCTCCTCCTACATGGAAGGTCTCCCATAAGACTGTCTCCTCACTGGGCAGTCCTCTCCTTCCTCTGGCTGTGGAACAAGCCACTCCTGACCTCCTGCCTTGGTGCTCGTGCTTCATTTGCTGCAGCTGCATGCCCTGGCCATTCTCTGACCACAGCCCACACACTGACTGCTGTCTTGGGGATGCCTTTCCTGATTGTCCTGGGCAGTTCCATGAGCCAAGACTTAGCTCTGCAATCCCAGACCTAGAACAGGAGAACAGGCCTGGCAAAGAGCAGGTGTCCAGGGACAATATACAGTGGGAGCGCAACTGCTGCAGCTCCGGACCTGAACTGCACTGAGATACTGACCACTGGCATTCTTCCAGGAGGATTATGATGAAAAGTTTGAAAATGATGAAAAAGAACCTACGCTATAAATGTCATTTCTGGGGCTTTTCATCCCCTTCAGGGAATCTGACCCACAGCGTGCATCTGAGTGCCAATGACATTACCTGGATCTTGCACTCAGCTTCCACCAACTGGAGCTTGGTTTGTGCCAGTTCCAGTTCCATCTCTCTTAGCTGGTTCTTGAGGGTCTCCTTCTCTTCATCTGTGTCCTCATCTAACATCTCCTTGGTTGAGCTGATGCCCTTCACACGTCCTTCTTTGTTGAAAAATTCCCGGCAGCGCTCACAGTCATCCACCTTTTGCTGTAAGTGAAGTCAGAGATAAAGAGGCAAAGAAGAGAAACCAGCCCTTGGGGACGCTGTAAGCACCTCCCCTGGGGGCAGGAGATCCACGAAAGGGCATCTCTGTTGAGAACGTAGCTTCTGACACCTGGCTTTCTTTGGAAACTGGCAGACAACCCACTGGGAAAGCTAGCCCGGTAGTGTACACTGAAAGAAAACAAATATTCTTGTCTTGACCCAGCAGTCACATTTCCGGGGACCCAGCTAAGAAAAGGAAGCAATGACTAGATAAGATTTACCTACAAGATTTCACTGCAGAACTAGGGATAGGGAAAGGGGGGAGGGCTCCAACCATCCAAGAACTGGGATAATGAAATATACTGTGCTATGTTTGTTCATGGAAGAACACGGTTGCTAAAAGGTTTGAGAAAGACTTCCTAATATGGGAAAATGGCTAAATGCTAGTTCAAAGAAATAGGTCACAGAAATATATATATAAAATATGGTCACCAATAATATCCCATGTCATCAAAATAAGGTGCCACTGACTAATAAACATTATTTTATGTTCCTCTGAAGAAAATATTTTGTCAAGTAAGCCACAAAAAGCTAGCCATCATAAAAAAGCTCAATTTTAGCAATGATAATGTGAAATAAATACACGTTAGAAGTTATGAAATTTTACATGTTATAGGAAACAGAATAAAGACTGAAAAAAATATACACCAAAGTGCTCGTAATGACTACATTAGGGGGTGGGAGTATAGCACAGGGGTGGGGTACATATTTATTAGCACTGTGCAAGTTCCTAGGTTCAATCTCCAGTATATATACAAAAAGACTCTCATTGGTGGGTAATAGCATTATAAGGGTTTTTCAACATATTTGCTCTCATTTCCCTAATTTTCTGGAAGTGCATTATTAAAGTTTTAGAATCAGAATATAAATGGTATTTTAAAAACAGACGCTTTTGGTTAAACAATACTTAACAATGCAGGCTGATGCCACCTTGCTCTGCATGTCATGGTGATTTTTGCAAACATGGCTACGGGCACGAAACTTTACTGTCCATTGAGTTGTACATGTTAGTACAGCATCTTTATCACTCACCTTGTTAAATCTGACAAGAACTCTAACACAGATATAGCTTAAAGAAAGTATCAAGTGATAAAATCTCCCTATCCTGGCAATAAAATATTAAAAAATTAAAGTCTTCCTGATAATTTACATCTGCTACAGCAGAAAGGAGGGGAGGATTTCCACAGAAACTGGTGGAGGAATAGGGTTAGTTAGCACATGATCCTGACCTCTGCACCCTGCCCACTGTCTTCCCAATGACATTTGGAAATCCTGGGGCACTTGTAGTTTGAGACATAGAGCCAGACTCCCTGGGTTCCATCTATCCTCCCTTCCAGAGAAACAGGCAAAATATCAGTTGATAAACACCGAGCCAGGCTGTGACAGGGACTGCGTCTACTCCTCAGCTTCTCACACTTAGTAGTTCAATGCGCCTCATAAAACCTGCCGTGCTGAATAAAGCTATAAAATGAACTAGGTTGTGTACAGTTTCTTTGGTAAAGGAAGTCTTACCCGAATTTTCTCAATTTCCACTTTATTAGCGGTCTGCTGCTTCTCCAGTCTTTCACTCAACTGAGAACAGATCTGAAGAAACAAAGAGAAAACAGTAATCTTTGGAGCAATGCAGTCATGTATAGTTTGGCCTTGGTGTACACTGTACATTGGGCAGTTGGAATATGCCAAATGGAACTAACACAGCACTGAACAGGCTGTATCAGGAGGGGTGTGAAGTTGAAAGACTAGCAGAAGCTTCTCCAGCTGTGCCCCCTTTGCATCACCAGGGCTTGCAGGAATCTGCAGATGTACTCAACAGTCAGTGGTTTTGGAACATTTGCAGACATGAAATCCTGGCATAGGAAGGAGCAAGCTTAATGCAGTGATGGTTCAAAACTCAACCAGAGAGAACTGGTTTCCAACTGCAAGTAAAACTAAGTCCATAATCTTACTCTGAAATGCCCCGAAACATACAGTGGTTTTAATTTATTAAGTACCTACTATATGATGGGCACCATGCCAGGTATTCTACGAGTCTATTTCTCTGAATCCTCATAACAGCACTTTGAGACAGGGATTATTTTTCTTATTTTACAATTGACATTAAGGGGAGAGCAAGGGGAGGGTACACAGCCAAGGTATAGGGACCCACCTGCTTGTAGTCACCGATGATAGAACTGTTTTTTTTAATCTCAGATTCTGCCTTGTCAAGTTCCCGACGGCACATTTCCTTTAACTGAACACATAAGAAGACAAAAATGGATGTTTTAAGAGAAATAACTAACTGCTTAGTGCTAGGCCTTCCAAAAAGTACCTCGATCAACTCAGGAAGGGCTTGAATTCCCACACCTTCTTTCTCTGTCCTTAATCCATTGTTCTTGTTGTTGGGAGAGGGACAAACTTCCCAAAATGCCAAACCCCACTTACAACTGGGGCTTTTGCTGAAGTCCTTCCTGCTGGTACTACTCCCCAAGCTGAGTGTCACCTTAGCTTAGGAGGAGCACAAACCAAACACAGAAACAAGCTAATGCAAAGGCTGCAGCTCTCCTAGCACCTTGCTGTTAACTCAGAGAGCCTTTGTCACATTCAGCCCAGTCAGTCCCACCTGCCATGGGCAGGGTATACCACCCCTGAGGATTGTGGGGAGAAAGGGCCGGGGCTAGCTCCAAGGTACATGGCACCCACAGCTCATCCAGTGACTACGGCTATGTGTCCTAGTAACTGGTACCCTGAGGGAGACCTCAGATGACAAGGTACAGAAAAGCCAGACATTTCCTCTTCTGTGACACTCCTGTGCTGATGCACAGGAATTTTTCTGAACCCAACAAAGGACAGGCTTTGGCCCACTGTCACCTCCTCAACTGTAAGAACCATTATACTTCACAGACTAAATATAAAAGCCCTTTGGAGAGAACCTAAAGTCAGCTATCTCCAGGTTCTCCTGAACTCCCACCTCTCCAGCAGGGCAGGCACGGAGCAGCATGGCAGGCAAAGCTTCCCTCACCTGAGCAGACTCCTCTTCCAACCGTCTCTTCTCTTCTTCTGCATCAATCAACTTCTGTTTAGTCATCAGTAGCTCCTTATTCAGTGCATCAGCCTTTTCTTCCGCCTGTGATATTTAAGATGTGCTGTCACAATAGAGAACTAAGCACTGAAGAGGGCTTAAATTACTGAGCACAATCCCATTTTAAGACAGGGAAACCGATCCACATAGAGGAAACCACATGCCCACTGTCATAGTGAGCCTCAGCTCATGTACAATGGTGGGCCAGCCTCCCACGGGGAGTGCATATGGGCCAGGAGTGCAGCTTTGGGTAGCAAACAGGCTGGCTCAACTGCCACTGTTCACTGACGAAGTGCCAGACACGCCACGGAGAACTCTAAACTTCGGGTTCTCTGAGAGACAAAGCATTAAAAGTATTCAGCATAGTGCCTAGAATAAGTGAACTCCAATAAAAGGTCCCTGTCATCTTTTTCTTTTTCTGGTACTGGGGATTGAATCCAGGGTCACTTAACCATTGAGCCACATCCCACCATTCTCAGCACTTTTTATTTTTAATTTTGAGGCAGGGTCTTGCTAAGTTGCCGAGGCTGGCTTTGAACTTGTAATCTTCCCACCCCAGCCCCCTGAGCCACACTGGCATCATTTAAAAATTTTTTTGTGGTACATGGGTTTAAACCCAGGGATGCTTTACCATTAAGCCAATCTCCAGCCCTTCTTATTTGAAAAATTTTGAGACAGGGTCTAAGTTGCTTAGGGTCTCACTAAGTTGCCCAGGCTGGCCTCAGACCTGCAATCTTCCTGCCTCAGCCTCCCCAAAATTGCTGGGATTATAGGTATGTGCCACAGTGCCTGGCTGTCATTGTTTTGAACAATAATAATACACTCTGGTTTTCTTCTTCCAAACTGTCTGTATTTCCTGTGCTTCATCCAGTAAGTTCTGCATTTTGCTGTTAAGGTCACCCCATACAGGAGGTTGCCTCTTTCCTGGCACTTTCTTTTTTCTTACTTTCAATGACCACATTTCACCCCAGTCCTTTTTTCTAATACATGCAAACATCTGGTGGGCATCCATTGAAAAATCATATCCCTGTGTCTGATGTCTGAGCTCCTGACACTGGTCCCTCCCAGGAAAACCGAAGAATGACCCCCTAAACCATGCTAGAACAAGGTCAAGATCTAGATGAGAGCGTCTTTGCTCCCCAGGCTTCCTCAAACGTGAACAGATTTCCAGAAAACTGGGACCTTAGATGAGGAACTGAGAATTAGTATGACATGCAATTCAAAAGTCCACTATGTCTGGCAAACTTGACAGGAACATAATTAAATGGGATACCAGAGTTAAGAGCTGCCCTTTCTGGGGATAGCTTGCCATCTCCTTCTCTAGCTCAAGCCCAATGCACAATCAAAGGGGGAAATGAAGAGACTCAAGCAGCAGGGGAAACAACTAGTAAGTAGAATGAAGACTAATTAAAGATTTTTATTCCATTTTAATCAAAGGAACCTATAATTTCTGCTTTAGACTCAGTTAACATCTCATGCACCACGGTGGAGCACCTGGACTGTGCACTGAGGTTTTCTCCTGTGTCACCACTGCCAGAGACGATGATCACTACTGGGACTCTGGGAGGGGCAGAAGCACCAGGTGAACTGGGTCTTCTAACTCAGGAGTGCCCACCCTGAAGAAGAAAGGTGAGGAGGTTCCGCTAGGTTCTCAGGGCCCACCTGGCACAGCTCCTGCCTCCAATTCACCAGACTCTGGGCCCAGCATCTGTCCCAGCACTCCCAGAGCTGCCTCTCAGCACTGTGCCATTTGGAAGGTGCACAGAAGTTACTGATCTAACCAGCATCTTCTGATAGCACCACACTCATGAGCAAATGAGAACATCTGGGTCATAAACACAGATCCAGACTTCTAGTCTAGGATTAATAGGGATCAGATTTATCCTCCCATCGTCAATAGGAAACTGGGCAAAATATATGAAGCAACTATTTTCAGATGCTGAAAACAATAAATGCAGAACTGTGGTTCTTAGGAGAAAAAACCGAAATGTGTGTACTACTCCCACTCTGGCTTCTGCCTGGGTTCCAAGCAGAGTGTAAGGGCCTCAGAAGGTCAGCACACTGTTAGGGGGATGGCTGAGGTGGCTTGGAGTTGTGAAGCAGAGCTCTGGAGAAGAGAAAATCATGCAACAGTACAGAAAACTGTAGAAAATCCAAAATTTTGTAAACACATAAGTAAAGCAAAAAGAGAGGAAAAAAAGCAAGTAGGACAAACAGAAAACAAATTCCTATACACAAAAACTCATTTCAAATATAAAGACAAAGATGTTAAAAATATAAGGATGGAAAAAGATATATAGTGCAATGCCACAGAAGTTAGAGCGGTTGTGTACCTGCCAGATACAGTAGGTTTCAGAACGGTGAGTATTACCAGAGACAAAGAGGGTCCTAATGATACAAGAGTCACTACATGGAGAAGGCATAGCAATCTAAAATTTACATTGAAGTTCAAATGATGTGAAATGAAACCCCACATAATTGAAAGGAGAAACAGATAAATGCATAAATAGTGAAAGGGGACTTTCCACACTGCTCTCTCAGTCAGTAACAAGACACGTGGGGAGAAAAATCATTGAATCTACAGAAGGCTTAAATGTAGTCTTCAACCATCTTGCCTGACTGACACAGAGCAGCTGACCCACAGCAACAGGACCCACTCTCCACATGCAGAGTGGTGAGCCATGGGACTGCGTTCAAATGGAGCATGTCCTCTGACAACCAGAGAACTAAATTAGAAAATAAACACACATTATTTCACTTGTCTAGGTCAAAGACAAAAATCACAAGAACTAAATGAAAATAAAAATACAACACACAATGCAGTGAATATGGAGGGAAACTGTGCTTACATGGAGATAACTAACTTTTGAGTGCTTACTTCAGAAAAGAAAGGTTCTTTTGTGAAGAAGAAATGGAATTTTCAACCTTCCTCTTTGAGAAGCTAGATAAAATGTAAATTAACCTAACAAAAATAGAAGGAAAAAATAAAAAGCAGAAATCAATAACAAACACTAGGGCTGGGGATGTGGCTCAAGCGGTAGCGCGCTCGCCTGACATGCGTGCGGCCCGGGTTCGATCCTCAGCACCACATACCAACAAAGATGTTGTGTCCGCCGAGAACTAAAAATAAATATTAAAAAAATTCTCTCTCTCTCTCTCTCTCCCTCTATCACTCTCTCTTTAAAAAAAAAAAAACACTAGAGAAAAACCAATGAAACTAAAAGCTGACTTTTGAAAAGATCGATCCAATTGATAAAACTTCTAGTTAGATTCAGGAAAAAAAAACATAAGTTACCCAATATCAGGAATAAAAGAGGGACATTGCTTCAGACTCTACAAATACTCAAAGAAGGAAATAAAAAGTTTATATCACTGTACTTGACAACTAAGATGAAATGGATAAATTACTTGAAAGACAAACCATAAAAATGAGCACTGAAGAACCAGAAAATCAGGGTAGCTTTATTATCCAAAAAGAAATTGAATTCACAGTTAGGTTTCTATAAAGCCAATTCCAGGCCCACATGACTTCAATAGGGAACTAAAGATTTAATCAAAGAACAATCCTTTGTAGAGTCCTTAAGAAAACAGGAAGGAACACTTCAAGCCTAGTTCATTCTATGAGAGCAAAACCAGACAAAAACATTACAGAAAATTCCAAACACTCCTGATGCACATAACACTGATAAAAATTAAAATGTTTAATAAAAAAAGTAGAAACTCCAACTGGGCTTATCCTATGGTGGTTTACACTTTAATTTACTTTACCATATTAATAAAATTAAGGAGAAAAACTAAGCAACAAGTACTTCTACAGATGCAGGAAAAGCATCTGACAAAGTTCATCATTCATCATGACAAAAACTCTCAGCAAAGAGGAACACAGGAGAACTTTCTCAGCCTGCTCTGTGCAAACCCATCGCCAACATCTGGAAGAAGGCAATGACATCTACTTTCTCGATGCAACAGTGCTCTGAAGATCCCAGTAAGGGCAGTGAGGCAAGAATAGCTGGAAAGGAAGTGAAACTGTCTTTATTTGGTGATGACATGATTGTGTTGGGGGAAAACCTAAGTGGTGGGGGGAAGAAGCACTACTAGATTAAGAAGTGATTTCAGCAAGATCAAAAATCAGTTGTAGGGCTGGGATGTGGCTCAGTGGTAGAGTGCTTACCTCACACGTGTGAGGCACTGGGTTCAATTCTCAGCACCGCAAATAAATAAGTGAATAAAATAAAGGTCCATCAACAACTAGAAAAATTAAAAAAAAAATCAGTTGTACTGGCTGGGCACTATAGCACATGCCTGTAATCCCAGCTGCTGAGCAGGCTGAGGAAGGAGGATCACGAGTTCAAAGCCAGACTCGGCAAAAGTAAGGCACTACTCAACTCAGTGAGTCCCTGTCCCAAAATAAAATACAAAATAGGGCTGGGATGTGACTCAGTGGTCAAGTGCCCTATGTTCAACCCCTGGTACCTGCCCCCTGAAAAGAAAAAATCAGCTGTACTTCTACAGATTAGCAACAATTGGAAAATGTAATTAAGAAAATACCACCACTGATAATAGATTAAATCAGGTTTAAGTCTTACAAAACTGACAACTAAAAAGCACTGCTATGAAAAACTGAAAAACACCTTATTCAGTGAAAATTACAACATGCTCATGAATTGGATGGCTCAATCATTGTTCAAATGTCAATTCTCAGAAAAACTGATTCATAGATCCAATGAAATCCCACTAAAAATCTCAGATGGCTTTTATTTCTAGAAACTGACAAGTTAATTCTAATCTCTATATAGAAACACCAAGTGACTTTCAAAAACATCAAGGTTGGAGGACTCACAGGACCCAATTTTAACATTTATTATAAAGCCACAGAGTGGTACTGGCATAAGGACAGCCATACAGATCAATGAAGCAGAAAAGAGAATTAAGAAGTAAATCGGCACACAGCATCAACTGATCTTTGATAAAGGGGTCAAGGTAACTTAATGGACAAAGTTGAGCAACGTGTTCAAGGTCACAGAACTAGTAAGCAGGTGGACTCCTGAGTTGGTTTCCTTTGCTCTCACGTCATTCTGTTTTAAGGCAGAGGAAGAACCACACCAGGGGGGACTGGGACACAGTCCTGTCAACCCTCTGCCTGGGACCTTCTGTAGATTCCCTCTCAATTCTTTCAGCACCAGGGTCAGTTCTAGCCATCATTCCCACTGCACAGGGGAGAAATCTTGACTGAAGTTACTTAGGGATTAAAGGGCTGACGTGGAATCTCTCCACAACTGCTGTGTGAAGAACAGCAAAAGTGACAGGTGATGAATAACAAAAGTGATATAAAATCAACTGAAATACACAGAGGCTTCTGGAGATTGTGTAAGCCTTGCTATCACTTTTTTCTGGGATGCAGGAAGGGGAGAGTTGAAAGGAATGAAGTTCTTTTGAAAACCTGAGACCCTGAAGTCAAAAGAAAGGTGAGTGGACCCACAATTCTCACTGTGGTGACAGGAAGAACTGAGCTGATTTTTGGTGATGGTTCCAAACAATCAAGAGAGATGACTAACTTAGAAAGGAATGTCTCCTGACCCTGTAGATGCTGGAGGAGGCTGCTGGGCCTGCTGAGGACTGGGAGCTCTAGGTTTCAATCTGAGGGCTCTGCCTCTGACTAGGTGGGTGACTGTGTGTAAGATATTTAATTCATTTTTGCCTCAGCTTCCTGATCAGTAAAACAGGCATCAGGATACCCCTTCTACAATCTGGGCTGTTTGAGGATTAAGCAAGAAGGTGTATATAAAGCACTCAGTGAAAGGCCTAGCACTTGTCAATGTGTCAGAATCATTAGTCATCGCTCCTTTCTCCTACTTATTATAGGGACAGGTGGTATCACAGGAAGAGGCCCGGCATTCCAATTAGATGGGTCTGAGTTAGACTCAGCTCTGCTTCTTTCTGGGTGCTTCAAGTATCAAGCTTTATGACTTAACAAAAAATTCCCATCCATCAATGGAGCCAATGTTACTATCCTTAAAAGGCTGAGGCAAGGAGAGGAGGTATCAGAGTTTAGTGAAGTATTTATAAATGGTGCCTGGCAGCACAGATCCTCACTAAAAGGGAACATCTATTATTATTGTTCATTTCTGATGTCAGGTATATGACTTAGTTCTTTTGACTACTTTATCAGCATAAAGACACCTTGAAAAAGGTTTCACACTGTTCAGGGTCAGGTTTCAAGTGTTATTACTAGTGTCATCTACACTCTAATACATAAGATTTCATATACTTTTGGTGGATGTCAAGAACTTCCTGAAGTTCATGGACTCTACAGAGTCAACATATAGAAAGTGAAACCCCAGTAAACACTCAGCAGCCTGAACCTATCCCTATCCCTAAGAAACCAACAAGCAGAACAGTAATTCTAGGAGCCTGGTAAGGAAATCAAAGGTAGAAGCCAACAGACTACAGCCCAAGGTCAAATCAAGTCCATTGCCTATTTTTTAAATACAATTAATTAATTAATTAATTTTTTAGTGTGGTGCTGTGGATCAAGCCCAGTGCCTCATGCCAGGAGAGTGCTCTATCACTGAGCCACTTCACTGGTCCCTATCACGTATTTCTGTAAATAAACTTTTACTAGAAAAGAGCCATGTTGATTCATTTCCATCTTGTTTGTGGCTGCTTTTACACTGATGTCATAATTCTTAGTAGCAACAGAGACCATATGGTCCACAAAACCTTAAATACTTACAATCTATCCCTTTCTAGAAAAAGTTTTGCTAAGCCTGAACTAAGCCATGAATGAGAACCTGTGCTTTATCCAAGGGAAGCTTGCAATATAAGAAAATAGAAAAGCACCCTGCCAGGAAAAACCATCATCTCAAATTTTTCAGGTTAGGAGAAGCAAAGGAGAAGAGAACAGGGGCAGGGTGTAAACTACTGATTACACATTGTTCAGGCACTGAACTGTATTCCAATCAGCAATGGTTATTCAATTGGTACAAAATACACCAGATAACAAAATCATTTCTTGTCTTGGGGTTGGGGGAAGTTATGTGGATAGCCTCAGAATCAGTCAAAAGGTCTCTTAATCCCATGATGCCTAGGAGCTGTGTACAGGAAGAGAGGAATATGGTGAGGAGGCTTAGGGGACAACCAGGATACCTTGGGGAAGGAGTGACGCACAATCAACAAGCAAGCTGTTATCAGAAGCTCTGCAGGTAACTGGAGATTAAGCAATGAACTGCAAGGATTCCAGTCACTGAAGAGAAGTATCTCTGTGTGATCTTTCCCTTCAGACCTGTCACACTTACATTATCCAGGTCCTTCCGCAGAGCAATCTTGCTAGTCACCAGCTCATGAGCCAGGTCATCGTTTTCCTGTTCCAACCTCATGTTAGCTTCTTGTAGCCGCCTATTCTCCCGCTGAAGGGCAGAGAGAAACCAGTGACAGACACAACAAAACCAAACGGAAACCACAATTTCTCAGAGCTAAACCTCAAAATGAATTTCTGAGTCCTATGGAAATAATAAAGAGATGTGCCTGGTCCTAATGTGTCTCCAAATAAATCTCCTATTTTCTATCTCCACAAATTAATACTTAACAGATTCCAGTGACCTTGTCAAGCAGCTATTTCTTATTAACTCTGATGAAAGGCCACTGAATTGCAACAAACTAGGCAGTTGGTTTAGAGCAAAACAGATCTTGCTTTCTCATTTGCAAACTCAAACTGCAACTTGAGTTCAGAAACAGTGGAACTGAATTTTAAAAAGTATCTGACATGAAAAGTCAAAAGTTCTTACGTCATCTAGCTCATAAGCAAACAAACCTCAAATCGCTCAATGGGGTCTTCTCGTTGGGCCTGCTGTTCTCTCATGTTGTGATATTCTTTTTCATATTTTTTCAGCTTCTTCTGACCAATCTGTAGAATAAACCATAGCACAAATTAAGAAGAATCAGAACATGGTGATGTTTCAGTACCTGTGATGAAGACTAACTCTCCACTCAACCTGGGTGACTCCAGATACTACAGAAGTGGTGTTTCCCATTTTGGATATCATCACAGCAGGAAAAGTGAAACCCAGTAAACGCCCAAACTGTAACAAGAATTCAACTTTGCAGCCCAGAACCCTGTTGGGGATATTTGGTTCCTAAGGTCTTCGCTGACAAGTATTCAAATAAACACTGTACAGATGGCCCCTTCAGAGTTCTGGGTTCTAGTTGCCTCTAGTAATAATAATAATAATAAACTACCATTTTATTTAGTACATACAAACAGCGTTGCTAAATTCTATAACAAGGAGTTAAAGAATTATCCTCATATATAGGCAGGTAATTGAGCCATATGGAAGTTATACAACTTGACCAAGGTCACTCAACAAGGGAGTGGCAGATCTGGAATTTGAGGCCAGGATGTTGAACTCCATTTGAAGTCTAAGCTGCAGCCCCTTCATTCTTCTTCCACTTGTCCATCCCTTTTCCTGTCTACCAGCTCCTTCTGTGCTACTTCCAAAGAGGCACAATACCCTTTGACTTTAAGCACATCAACCTGTGGGCCACTGCACTGAGAAGCCCTTTCCCCCAACCAACTCTTGTCCTCTTTCTCTCAAGCCTTTTCTTACCAACCACAGGCTTGTATCTTCCACTCCACAGCTTCACAACCTCCTTACCTACCGTCTGTCAATCAGGCTTCTGCTGAGTGCTCAGGAGAAAGGCAGTTCTTTCTCACTCTATCCTAGTGGTCCTACCGCTCCCCTGCTCGAACTTTGCAACTCCTGGATTTTCATGCTTCAATGCGACAAACACTCCTTTTCCTTCTAGGAAACTTGCCTCTCTTTTTCTATTTTCTTGGCTCTCCTACTTCCTATCAGCTTCCCTCTCTTTTTTACTGGTTGGCCCCCTCTCTTTCTCCAGTCCAGATGCGATTTTTTTTTCTTTCTGAATTATCCATGTTAACCTATCATGATTTGCAATTCTCTTTTTTTGTTTGATTCCCTCTTTTAAACTACTATCCATTTCATATGGTGTTTTTTAAATTATATATTTTTTTAAAATTATGAGATATAACATAGAAAAGTGATAACAGGCATTTAGAGTTTAAAGAATGACTATAAAGCCAACATTTTTCCCTTCTCAAAGCTTCAGTTGTTAGCAATGAACAGTTGATCTGCTGTTGGCTCCCAGGTCCAGGAACCAGACTTCTAGCTCGACTTTTTTTTTTTTTCCTACAGATTAAAAACAGAGACTTCAAAGGGGATGAGATGGGTCCAGATTTGCAGCATGGTCGTGTGGCTTCTCCAGTTCCCTGTTCTGTCCTCATTTCTGTCATCTTCAAGTAGCCCAGTGTTCTTACTCCTACTGGCTCTGTGGATGCCTCTTTAGTTTGGAGGCTCACAGGTCTTCCTCAACTGGAGCTCTCCTCTGAGGACATGCCTGCTGCAGGAGAGCAGGAGGCCAGGAAGACAGCCCTATGCTCTGGCTGCAGTCTGGAGAAAGATGCCTATCAAACACTTACGGTAAGCTACAAGCTGGGCAGTGACATCTTTCAACCCAGGTCTTTGTGGTTTAAGGCCAACATTGGGGTAAACTTTTTTTGTGTACCTAAGTGATTCACAATAAAAGCACCTAAATAATATATCTGTGTAATCAGAAAATTTATAAACCACCTTAACAAGTCGATAGTAGGGGAACAGAAAATAAATGAGGCTTGTGGGTAGCAAACACTTCCCTCCCAGTGCTCTTTGCAGTCTTGGTAAAAGGGAAGGGAGGGCGGTGGGTATTATGTGTTCCCCAGCACTTTCTAAAAAAATAACTGACACCAAATCCTATAAAACATTTCCCAAACCTTAACAAGAATTCAACTTTGCAGTCTTATGCTTGGATAAAGAATTAACATTTCCCCCACAAATATACATTTTAAAAGACTAATTGCCAAATAATCTTTTACATTTCATTATCCCTGACTAAAACTGCCTCATTCTCACAGAAAAAGACTCGACTCTTACTCAAAAGCTAAGGAGTGCCTGGGAAATGCCAGACCCTTTATATACACCATCTGATTGGTTCTTACATTTTTGTGATAGGATGTGGGCATTTCTTTTTGCTTTTCCCATGTTTTCTGCATTGAACATAAATTATTTTTATAAGAAATAATAAACATGCTATTTAAAAATAAATTCTCACAATTGTTCTGAGCTCTTTAAGATAAGGCCCTGCTCTTTTCTCTAAATAATGGCCTCCCCTTTCTTCAATTGGTCCATAGGGGTCACTTCTCAGGGATGGATATACACAAAGCTCTCCCACCTTCTCCAGAGTTTGCTGGTCCAGAATTCTGACCTCTTTACCAGCTCAGCATCCCCCATCCTTCAGCCTCACTCATTTTCAGTTTCATTCTTTCTCCCTCAAATGCCTCACTGCCTAACCTCCCAGCCTCACTCCCACTACAAACAACACAAACACACACCATGACTTCTCATAGACTCACAGCTGATGCTGACTTTTGGAGCATGTGGTTGCAAACCAGAACCAAATGGTTCAGGCTATTTCTGAGGCACAAACCCTGTCAAAAAGATGCCTGTCTTGTGAATGCAGACCAGGAAGTGCCAGCAGCAGAAGCAACAGTTCAAATTTCAAGCCTCCTTATGAGGCTGCAGCCAGGAGAAAGCAGCACCTCTCAGTCTCCTTGTCACATTATCAATATCTTCTCCAGGCCAGAACCATCTCACTTGTCTCTTACCATGTACACAGGAAGTGCCCAGAAATGCTTGCTAAATTAATGAGAAAGGACCCCTGTTCTCTGCACTGACCATTCTTCTGAGTGGAAATGGCAACCCGAGTGGATGTACAGTGCAAGTCTCTTCCTTTTGCTGGGATGTACCTGGCTCACGCCTATTCACCTTCCAGTTCAGAATCCAAAACCACTTCTGGAACCCTTCCCTCACACTCCAGGCCAGGTCTTTTCGTTATATCTTCTTAGAGTATCAACTGAATTCCTCTCCACAGTACACAATTACTTAAGTGCTTACTTAATATGCTACTTCTATTTTGCTAACTGCTGTACCTCCTCCAGTGCCTAGCTCAATGCTTGGAACACAGTTGGGACTCAGTAATCAGATGTTAAATAAATCAAAGGTAAAAGAGTGAAGGCCTTCCTTTCCACCTAGTAAGGGTGCAGTAGAGACACTGACATTTCCCACTAGTTGAGACAACCACATGTAGTGCTCACTGCTACGTATTAGCAATATGAAATGTACCTAGCTTCCCATATGCAAACTTCACAAAGGCAGGAACTTCATTCACTGTGAAATTCCTAATGCCTGTCCTATAGTAAGCATGAAGGCACTTAATGAACAAAGACAAAGTCTCTATTCTTAGAACTTCCAAGATTCAGTCAGGTGTAGCAGCCAGGCCTGTAACCCCAGCTATTCAGGAGGCTTGCAAGTTCAAGCCTGGGAAATTTAGCCAAACTCTGTCTCAAAATAAGAAATAAAAAGGGTTGGGGATGTATCTGAGTGGTGGAGCACTTGCCCAGCATGTGCAGGGCCCTGGATTCCATCCCCAGTACTATAAATATACATGAGTAAATAGATAAATGGATTGAAGGGGAAAAAATGCCCAAGATTCATTTTTGTCTCTTACTTATAAAAAAATGACACTATAACTGAGTTAAGGAAACAAGAAAAGCTGTAGATTCAGCTTCCGAGCTCTCAGTCACACCCACTGCTAGCTGACTTCTTTCTGAAGGCTTTGGAAGCCATAGGTTCACACAGAGATACTTTTGCTCTCAAATAAAAATCAAACTTGAAATTCAATCCTGTTCTGTTTAAATGTACCTTCACAGGGAAAAGAACCTTAACAAATTCCTGGGAGAAGACTGGATTTGTAATTTGGGTATACCAATTTTATACCCCAACGCAATTAGCCTAGTGGCTCCTAACACTGTTAGAGACAGCACCAATTTGAAAGTCTCTTCAGCACATGGCTCTTCCCTTTTTGAACACAGAAGTCAACCTTCCCTCCCTCCCCACAACAAAGTGCTCTACATCCCATTTCTGAGGGCTAATGGGCCCCTTGAGGTCAATCCATGGTCCCAGGTTAAGAAACCTTGAATTAGGAGGTAGAGACTTGTACATGCCAGTTTGATATTTAGGTATAAGTGCAAATTCAGCCTAGAACACCTCTCCTTTGGTCACTCATGGGTCATAAATCTGTCATAGGAAATTGACAATGTGCTCTTAAACTATATGCTACTTGTCCTAGGGAAGCTGGTCCCTGTTCAGCCTCTGAAAAAGGTAGTGCCACCAAGGATGGAAAAAGAAAGTGTCTACTGGTGTGTGTGGGAGAAAGGTGGTACAGTCTGTTCACTTAAGAGCTGAACTAGGGCTGGGCACGGTGGTGCATGGCCTGTAATCCCAGTGGCTCAGGAGGCTGAGACAGGAGGATTGCAGGCTCAAAGCCAGCCTCAGCAAAACTGAGGTGCTAAGCAACTTAGTGAGACCCTGTCTCTAAATAAAATACAAAATAGGGCTGGGGATGTGGCTCAGTGGTTGAGTGCCCCTGAGTTCCATCCCACTACTACCTCCCCACCCCCTGCAAAAAAAAAAAAAAAAAAAAAAAAAAAAGAAAAGAAAAAGAGCTGAACTTGGTGCAGGTAACAGACCAAGGCTCAAGTCCTGGCTCTGCCAGTGACTAACTATACAACTGAAGCAAGATGCCTAATCTCAGCCTCAACTCCATAAAAATCAATGGTCCTTATGAGAACTATTGTTATGAAGATTAGATGATGCAAAAATGTATATGCAGTGCTCAGAAGACTGCCTAGTATTTTTGTAGTGGGAGAGACAGTAATAGCAAGGTCTTTTCAATAAAATAGTAGTTATTACTTGTTGGTGTTCTTATTATCTGGCATCTTGTCCTGAATGAAGAGAAGGAACAATTCTTTGAACATGTGCTGCAAACAGTGAGTCATTCAGACAAGGTCCATTTAACAAGAAAAGCATGAAATAGGCTGCCCTTTGGAAGAGGAGCTGATTTCCAGGTCTGGCTTAAGCATGTGTTGAAAAGGTCAGAACCCCTGCAGGGTCATAGGGAGTCCAGCAAAGGGAGGTTGAATGTTAGTTGCTGTACATGTTGTGTGGCTGAATGGCTGGATGGTAGGGTTAAATAAGAAAAGGTCTGGAGATCCCAACTACAAAATCCTGAATGTTTTGTGTGGCAGGATTAACAGGAAGCTAAATAAATCTGACATATACCCACCTTCCTGCTTAAGAATGCTGGGGCAGGGATTGTGCTTTTTTCAGTTGCTAATTAAAAGAATCTGATTTACATAATATTTTTCAAGATAATAAAATGTCTCTATACCTTCTGTTTTATTTAATTCTCAAAGCAGGGATTATTACCCCACTTTACTGATAAGGAATAGAGATCTGGATAGATAACTTCTTCAAAGTCAAGTACCCAGTGTTAAGTGGCAACACTAGCACAAGAATACGAATCTAGGGTGATTCTTATTCCATAATTATCTGTTTCTTATAAGTACTGCTACATAAGAAAATTCATAAATGCTTGTTTGAAGTCCACTGACTTAGACAGTACTCTGGATGCCTGATCAAAGGTTGTCAAAACAGGACAGCCAAAAGACCATTGGTGTTTGAAGGATGTGAGCAGCAGTGACTCACTGGAGGGAGGGAAGGTTGACTTCTGTCTCTCACTACAACCCTGCTGTGCAACCTACCCAGGTCATGGGTCATGCAACAGAGACAAAGTCAGGATAGGAGCAACCCTTTGGAACTCCATGGCCTGCACTCTTAACTGCTTGAAATGAACAAACATTTCATTTCATTTTGGCATTTTAAAATTTGTTCAAATAGTTTTTACACTCAAACTCCTTGAAAGATCACAAAACAGAATTAAGGCATTTTGATTCTATTATCAGAATGTTTTTCTAAAATACAAGAAGAAAATTAGTAGTGGAGGCCACAACAGGTAAGGACCAAGATAAGGACAAGGGACACCAGCTTATTAAAGAAAGAAGGTAGTATCACTGCTGCCCTTGCATCAACTGGCAACATTTAGGCTGTTAAAAAGAAGAGGGCACCTACTCAACTATTCCCATAAAATCCTTGTTAAAAGGTATGAACAAAGAAACAACATTGTAGTGTGGTCTAGTTGAAAGGACATCTGAATTTAGCTACACTGTATAGAGTAAGTTTCAACTTTGACACAGACTGAATTACCCATGATTACATGATCAACATAAAAAAAGGGAGCCAATACAAAAGCAGTTTTTGTTCCATTCATTCAATCCTTCATTTATAGCAAAGCACAATGACTATATATGCATTGAGTGTAGAGTCTGAATTTCCTGGGATCCAAACCCAACTCCATTGCTTACTAATACTCTTTGAAATTTACTTCAATTTTCTAAGCATCTCTCTAAAAGGACCACAATAGTCACTGTAAGGATTAATTCACTGTGTGACCACCATCAAGAAATAAGACTGAGAAGTCAGTGCCCTCGTGGGGCTTAAGATCCTAATGTACACTACCAATCACACAAATGATCTGAAAAGAGAATGAAGTTCAAACTAGCATAGCTTTTAGCTCTTGAATAAAAATATGACCTAAGGGCAAATACTAACAAATGCCAAAGATCTTTCTGCTTCTCCAAACAACAAACTTCATTAATCTAGAGATAATGCTATTTGGTTTTTGTAAACTTTTTGCTTATAAGTAGTCTGCAATCTAGTACATTCACTTTTTCTTTGAAATACCAAATTCGAAGGAGACAATGGTTCAGAAATTCCATTTTGTCTCAGGCATAATTCTAAGCAAGTACACACAAACAAATTAGGCCCCATTATTCAGGTATGATTTAAGGAACTCACTGAGCCATCTCAGCATAGTTCTTGCCTCTTCTAAACTACTATCACACATCAGACTTGTCAAAAATCCTTACATAGAACAAAGAAAGCACTTCTCAAATTTCTTTGTGTATGTGAAAAAGTCATTATTTTAAGAAAAAGATTTAGTTAACAAAAAATTTAACAAGTTTCACTTAGCAAAATACACCCAAAAGGAAATCACAATACCAAGAAAGCTTTAAGTCAAGGCCTCGCCAATTCCTACAGATTAGTATTGTGTCTTAGTTCTCAAAGCTGACTTTAAAAAGCTTAATCTTAATCTAAAAATTTTAAATAAAGAAGAAAAAAATTAGAACATGAGAAATGTTTCTCTATGAATTAGGGACCTAGCACCTTTGAGTTCTCCCAAAAAAGTACATCTTCCCCAATGTGTTCACTGTGGTGTTGTGTAAAAGTCCACATTCAACATACTTAAAACTACTTTAACTCAGACACATCACTCTGAAGAATACTACCAAAATGTTAATCAAGAAAAACTTAAGAAAGTTATTTTTAGTTTACTTAATATCACCTGCTAGAAGAAAAGTTTGCATGAGAAAACACTGCAGAGGTAATTTTTAAATCCAGATTTCACCAACTCATGGTGCAAAATAAGCCCCACAGCTTCCTCTGCTTTTCACTGCTTGTTGACTGCCTGTGAAAATTTGATTGAAATAAATCAAATGTTACTACAAAACTAGTCATATCCACACATGCTGTTCTGACTGTTACAGCCAGCCCCATAACAGCCACTCACTGATTGGCTCTCTGGCCTGGGCAGCTGATACCCCCATGCCCTGCATCACCTGGATGCTATAAGCCCCATTGCTGGCCCCTGTCATTGAATTCAGGAAGAGTTCTATATACCTGTGCTGCATGTTGGCCCTGTCTTTTGACATAGCTGCTACAGCTTCTTCATGATTGGCAAACTCAACAACTACTTTGCCTGTTACTCTACCATCAGGGCCGATCTCAATGTGGACTCTCAGAGGGTTGAGTGGAGAGAAGATGTAAATGTCATTCTCAGTCGCTTTGTAGGGCAGCCCCCCTTGAATGGACACAGTTATAACAATAAGATCACAATGTTAAAACACAACAATGATAAAAGTAACTATTTGTTTCCTCTGCACCATGAATTCACTGACTTTATATCTATGGTCATACATTCCCAAGAGACAGTAACTGAGGTCTCTCCCAAACAGGTTGATGGTAAAGCCATAGCCATCACTCAGGCCGCTGTAGTCTTCATAGCCTCTATATCCTGCACGAGAGGCACTAGATCTCATCCTCTCCAGGCCCAACTGCTTTACAATGCCAATGTACCTCCGGGCTGTACCTGGCTGGTCATAGGGCCACTGCAGACATGAACTTCAGAGGTGGATAAGACTATGATCTAAATTCCTCCTTACTTCGTTGTACCTATGCCCTATTCTCTCCCCGTGCTTCCCTAGAGCCTTTTTAGCCAATTCCTATGAGCAGACTGCACAAAGGCCTCCCCTATAATCTTGCCCTTGGGGTCCACAGGCAATGTGATCTTGTTTGGCAGAATTTCCAACCCTGAGAAGAAATGAACAATTTCTTCCTTTGTGCATCCAAACAGGAGTCCCCAAAGCCACACGAAGCCGTTTTGGCAGTACTGGCACTGTATGGACCACTTTGCTTCAACACCCAATCCATCTTGGTTCTGTGTGACTTAAACATCTTAATATATCGGTGTCCCACAATTTCCCTGTCTTTTTTTAGGGCCATTTTTACATCATCTTCTGATTCAAGTTCAACAAAAGCCTCACCCCTCTGCCTGGCTTGTCTAGTGTACTTGAAATGGACACCTGCAACCATCATGCATGAGGCAGTCGGAGAGAAAGTTCTCCATGTTCTGCATTGATCAGGAGCAGGGCAAGCCATGGAGCTTGACCACAAAACCTTCACCTCCCTCAGGGCCTACCAGCATCATGAACACTTGACAAGGCAGATATCAGACAAGTTTGGGCACAGATTTCTCAAGGAATGATGGATGCTGTCAGTGGGAGACCTTTAAAGTAGGTAATAAGTTGTCCACTGAGGAAGGTAGGTCTGATTTCTACTTTTGATAAGCAAGGGTGGCTCGTGGCCAGAGAATGCAAATTCCACCCAACACTTAAAAAACGTAGAAGTCTCCGGGGAAAGTCCAGGTGCATCTTTTTTGTTCTTATCCCATGCAGCTTACCATGCCCAGGCTAGGCCATTGGGTCTCAAGTATAGGAGCGGAAGCTTCAAATTTCTTGAATCCAATTTTAAGACACAGGATTATTTTTTTCAACCATCCTCCCCCCGCCCCCACACCAACAAACTATGCATGACATAGTTATGAGTATGAAAGCACTGTGGAACTCCCAGGGCTGTTCATGATTTAAAGTAGAAGTGGATATTATATCAGCAGTGGAAGGAAACAATTTTTCTATCTCACATCACTGACCCATAAAGGGAAAGAACACACTTGACAAAAACAGCAAAGTGAGTCTTGATGTATATTAAGTTTTATTTTAAGAACAGGGAATCTAACTCCTCAAGAAAGAAAAGATTCCATAATAAGTTCACATTTTAAGGAGAAAGAAGGAGAAAGGGAGAAATAAAAAGTCTGGGAAAAAAAAAAGTAAAGAGGCCCAAGTCAGGCATGCAGATTGACAGAGAAAGGAAAGATCTGTGGGCAGAGAATGAAGTCTTTTTGAGCAACGCACCCATCTTGTGGCCATTTCAGATATTGCCACACCAATTTAACTCTCATTAGACTTTTGTAAAAGAGGCAGCAGAATGGAGTAGAAAGCATTAGGAATGTGGAATCAGAATTTCTACTAGGGTTCCTGACACTGTCCCACCAGTACCATTTGGGTAAGCTACATGACTTCCCTAAGCTTCTGTTTCCACACTTGGTACACCCTACTTGTTGAATACTGGGAGAAAGAAAGAAGATGTTTGTAAAAATTACACAAATACCAGAAATTACAGCAATAAGATCACAATGTTACAACACAACAATGACAAAAGTAAACTATTCGTTTCCTAGGCACATGAAGCAAAGTGCTCCTAATTCTCACCTTAATCAGGGAATACAACTGAGTAAACCAAGCAACAATTTAAAAATAATGGAACAGGATATCAACAAGTTGCACATCCAAAGTTTCCTTTGCAAATTCCATGCCAGAAGTTCAAAAGTTAGCTTCCCAACCATTCACAAATCATGAAGTGCCTTTTCCATGTCTAAAGGGGGCTCCAAGCCACAGATGATTTGGCGCATTCTGTGCCAACTGAGGCCTCCTACCTCATGCATGCCACAGCATGCACAGATCGAAGTGCACTTGCCAGTGATTCTTTTTTAACTTTGAATTGGCACACAATCACTGTGAATTATCACTCTGACAATAACTGGCTCAACTACTATCTCCATCTCCCTTAATATTTCTTGGTATTGGAGCCAAGATTACTGCCTGTAATCCCAGTAGCTCAGGAGGCTGAGGCAGGAAGACTGCAAGTTCAAAGCCAGCCTCAGCAACTTATTGAGGTCCTAAGCAACTTAGCAAGACCCTGTCTCAAACTAACAAACAAAAAGGGCTGGGGATGTGGTTTAGAAGTTAAGCGCCCCTGGGTTAAATTCCCAGTATTCTCTCATGTCTTGGTGACTCTATAGGCTTTCCATGCTATGACTGAATTTCAAGAAAAAAATTATTATTTTGTCTAAAATATGTGCAAATAGGGAAAATCATCCAAAGTGTACCTCAAATATGCAAAGTTCTCCAAGGCTGGAAGGAATTATTTGTTTATGCACAAAATATATGTGCTATGAAGACACCCTGAAGACAGCCTTGCTAGCCTTACTTTATTCTAAGTGTAGCAAGGGGAAAAAAAAAAAAAAGATATCAGATACCTTTTATCTGGACTATGGAAATAAAGAATTTATATACTATTAAAGTGATTCAAGCTAATGAAAATCCAGACTAAAGCCTCTAGCTAGAAGCTATTTTTTAAGTTTTGCCCAAATTCACCTTAAATCCTCTTTGTAAAACACTTTAGAAAAACTCAACAGCATATTCATTCATTCAATCAGTATTTGCATGCCAGACCCTGTTCTTGGTTCTAAGAATTCAGCAATCTCTTCTGTTGCAGGACCCCCACTCTAGGGATAGAAAATCAGATAGGGTATGAGACAAGGGCATAAAGGGCTGGGGAGACTGCTACTTTTGATATTGTGACTACAGAAAGCTTCTGATATCTGAGCTGAAGACTGGATGAGATGACAGTCGACACAGACAGCTAGGAGAATGTGACAAGCCAGGGTAAAGGCCAGAGGGGGGAGAACAAGCTTGGCATGTCCCCAAACAGTGAGGTGGCCAGGGGGATCTGAAGTCAAAAGAGCAAATGGAGAAAGCAGCATGAGATCCCAGGCCAGACCTTGTGGGTCATGCATGTGACTTTGTCAGGACTTGCAGGACATGGTAGGAACTGTGAGTTCTGTTGTAAAATAAGAAGCCATCAGGAAAGAAAAAAGAGGGGGGGGGGTCTTATGAAAATGGAAGGGATACCAATAGGGTAGAGGAAGGGGTGGGAGATGGGGAGGTATCATGAAACAAAATCTACCAAATTATGCTATGTCCATGTATGAATATACCACAGTATTATACATATAATTATGCACTAATTAAACTACTAGTAGTAACAACAACAATAATAGAGGGGATATCAGTAAAGTTAGAGCAAGTGGATCAGGGAAAGGAGGAGGGGAGTCAAAGGGAAGGTATTAGGAAATGAGAATAATCAAATTGTGTTATGTACATGTACATATGTGGATTAATGAATCCCATTATTATGATTACAATCACTAACACACACACACACACACACATACACACAGCCTTTAGAAAGTTTTAAGCAAGGAAAAAAAGGGACAGAGAAAAGTCAGCAAGGAGGCCCACCAGGTAAACAAGAAATGGTGGTAATAATGAAATACAGTGAGATTGGGCTCTTAATGATGAAGGCTGATCAGAGTGTCAGGATATACTTTAATGTGGAGTGTGAAGATGTCAAGTGTGAGAAAGAGAAGTCAAGGACGACAATGAGGTTTTTGGCCTAAGCAACTAGATACTGCTAACTAAGATGGGGACACTGAAAAAGAAGGTTTTAGAGGGAAGACATTAAGAGCAAAAGAGTTGGCACCTTCTTGTGTGCTGAGCCAGGTTGAGGTAGAAAGAGTGAATCTGAATCTCAGAACTTATTTGGGCCTATGTTCTGTGCAATCCGTTTGCTTTAAACTTTTTACTGCACAATATCTGATGTCTGTTAGAAAAACTAGAGAGGAAGTGATAGTAGTAGCCATTATTTCTTTTCAGGCACTGTAAAGAATGTGTGTGTGTGTGTGTGTGTGTATATATATATATATATATATATAAAAATTGTAGCTAACCCTTACCTCACACACACAAGCTTAGCCATAGTACCTGATGCATGGTGAACTATCATTAAACGTTAGCCATAATATCTGTGACGTATAATTTTAATCTGAATGGAACTTTAATGATAATTTGAATTTTCAGAAGTTCTATTTCTTTTTGTTTTCAAATTCTCCAGTCACTTTATATTATGCCTTCTATTGTTTCTTGGGTTAATAGGTAGAGTTTTTGTATCCTCCCTTCAATAGACCAGGAAAAAAGTCCCACCTATGTGGAGGTCTCAGATTTAAATGCCTATTAAGGGCCTGAAGTCATGTCTACTATGTATGTGTGATCATTAAAACCCTAACAACACGGTTCCATATTCCCTTGGGATGCTGATGTATGAATTTACACACATTAGTTTTGAGCTACTTTCTTTTGGGCACCCTGTACATCCATTTATCTTTTTTTTTTTTAATTGTTTTTTTAGTTGTAGTCAGATACAATACTTTTATTTTATTTATTTATTTACTTTTATGTACTGCTGAGGATCGAACCCGGCACCTCACATGTGCTAGGCGAGCGCTCTACCACTGAGCCACAGCCCCAAGCCTCTCTATCTACCTTTTTTTTTTTCAAGTTTATTCAAGTGTTTAAACATCTCTTGGGTTGTATTCTGTCTAGCCTCTTTGTGTTCAAAGAATAAAGGTAGTCTGAATTAGCTCAATTTGATACTTAATCAGAACCAGCAGTTCCATATTATTTTATCGAAGAGAAAATGAAACCTTACACAGAGGTGAAGTAACTCTTGAATCCAAACCTCTGCTCTATTTTGTAGATAGTGAAGCTGCCCCAACATCTGCCTTGACACATGAATCTTAGTTCTACTTGAGGGTACAATTATGTCATATGTATGTACCTTATAGAAATCTGAATATAACAATTTACTCTATCCCTGCCTACACCCTGAAATTCCAAACTAAACTTTCAATTATTTTTTTCTTTCTTAAAAAATACAACTTTATTAACACATGAGCAAAAGGCAATAATGTTTTTACCTTAAAAGAATTATACATGTCATAAAAGCTATATGAAGTAATAAAATCAAGTGGGGATTCTTAGTTTATTAGTTTCATTTTAGGGAATTTAGGGAACTTCTAGCCGTAACAACAAATGCTGAAAGTAAAAGGACAATGCAAGAGAAATCACGAAAGCTAAATTCTGCCACTAACTAGGTGTATGTCAAAGGGGCTACCACTGTTGCTGTGTTTTGGTTTCTTTTCAAAATGGGGATAGTAATATCATTCCTAGAATTCAGGAAGTGGGGCAATAAGATTGAATTTAATGACTATATAATACAGTCATTATATATACTATATAATACAGTCATATACAGTCATCCTTCAGTGTCTTGGGAGACTGGTTCCAGGATCCCCCTTGGATAGCAAAATATGAGGATGCCCAAGTTCCTTCTGTAAAACGGCATATTATTTGCATATAACCCATGTATGTCCTCCTATATACATCAAACCACCTCTAAATAATTAGTAATACCTAATACAATGTAAATACTATACAAATAGTTATTATGCTGTATTGTTTAGGGAATAATGACAAGGAAAAAAGCCTATATGTATTCAGTGCAGACCTATTTTTTTTTTCCTCTGAATATCCTCAATCTGTGCCCGAACTAAAAGATGTGGAACCCATGGATACAAAGGGCCAACTGTATATGAAAGAATTTGGAAAGAAAAACATGATGTTATACAAAAGAAAACATCATTATTTATCATAGGTTGTGCATTCCTAATCAAAAATATCTAAAGTCTGAAACTTTCTGAGAACCAACATGATGCCACAAGTGGAAAACTCCACCACACCTGACCTCATCTGATGCATCAGTCAGATGCACTAAAAATACTACATAAAATGACCTTCAGGCTGTGGGTAAGGTATATATAAACAAATGAATTTGGGATTTAGAAAGATCTGCAATCCCAAATATTATGCCACCAACCATTTGGAATAAGAGATATACATGTTACAAATGTTAAAAGAGTTTCATCAGGAAAAGTGAGAAAATTAACTGAACAAAACAAGTCTTTTTTTTTTTTTTAAATATTTCTTTTAGTTGTAGGTGGACACAATATCTTTATTTTGTTTATTTATTTTTATGTGGTGCTAAGGATTGAACCCGGTGCCTCACACATGCAAGGCAAGCACTCAACCGCTGAGCCACAACCCCAGCCCCATAAGATTCTTAATTAGTGCAAAAATTATTTTACCTTCATGTTGCAAGCTAATTCCATTAGTTTTTTTGCATTTTCTTCTGAGCGGTATCTTTTAGGAAGCTGAACTCTGAAGAACTTCAAGGCACCTTCAAAGTCTGTCAATAGCAGGTCATCCTTGGAAGTCTTGAAGACAGAAAAAAATACAATCACGGAATAAAAAGGTTCGCTGTGAAGATGCCTGGGAAGCTTTTAAAATCGTGCATTTTAAGAATACCCAGATGATATTTCTTCTTGTTTAGCTACCTATGCATATTCACTATCAGTGAAAATATCAGAGCACAGCAACCACTTAGATGAGACTAAGACTAATAGAGCCAGGGTGTGTGCCAGGTAATTCATCTTATGAATAAACACGTACCTTTAATAATCCAAGGGCGACATTAAAAATAACACTTATTCCCTGAAAGAGAAGGTAAAAAATTTTTTCAGTGTCATATGTGATGCATGTGGTTAGTCCTCAGATTAGCCCACGATTTTAGAGAAATTATGAAAATATAAGTTAGGAAATGAATTATCTTGGAAAATAAAAATTGCAGGGTTATCACTGAAAAGTCACTTAAAGTCAACCCATTCTGCTGGTTTTCTCAGAGAAGAGCTTTTCTAGCCCTATATTCACATTTGACAAGAAAGAATGCTTCTCCAAAGTAGGCCATGATTTCAAATCGAAATATGAGAATTAAAAAACTGTGAATGACCAAAAAATAACTCCTGGTGGACTTGCCCTGTATATTGGGCTACTCCAATCCCAGTACATAAATCTATTGAGCTCTAGATCCCAGAACTGTGTCTGCTCTGAGCTCCTTCCAGTCTGCCTCCTCTTATCTAACCAATCTGGGAATCATGGAGGCAAAGAAACTATGAAAAAGGCATTATCATCTGTGATCAAGTTAAACACTTTGCCTCAGTTTCCAAAACTAATGTTCTCCTAAGGGTTTTCTGAGATAATCAGTTGCAAAGTTTATGTAAATTACTTAGCAAGCCACCTGGCCTTTAGTAACTATTTAACAGATGATTATTTCTAATTATGAAAAACTAGACATAATTTAAAGTTTGGAGATCAGAAATTGGTTACATAAATTATGGCATAGCCAAATAATGGGGTGCTGGGTAGCAAGTAATAATAATGGCATGTTGGTAATATAAGAATGAATGAGGGGGCTGGGGATGTGGCTCAAGCGGTAGCGCGCTCGCCTGGCATGCGTGTGGCCCGGGTTCGATCCTCAGCACCACATACAAAACAAAGATGTTGTGTCCGCTGAAAACTAAAAAAATAAATATTAAAAAAAAGAAAAAAGAAAAATTTTAAAAAAATGAATGAGGCTAATAGATATAAATTCCTCATGGATTTTTATATGCTTTGAATATGCCATAATGAGACAAAAAGGACAATATAGGTATGTGTGTTCACAGATGTTCAAGTATTTGAAATGAAAAAACAGAATAGTATATATAGCATAATCATGTTCTAAGATGTATATACATTGAACCATAACATTCTGTGTGTCCCAAATGGAAAAACACAGTATCCCATATAGAAATTATAAACATGAATATATATAAACACACAAAAAAGGTTGAAAGGACACATACCTAAATATTAAAGTAGTTAACTTTTAGACAGTGGGACCAGAAGTATTTTAACTTTTTGCTTATATTTTAAAGTTTCTATAATAAACATTTTATTTTTATATTTAGTTTTTTCTTAAATATACACATTACATCTCAAAACCCAAAACTCAGCAAAGACTGTTCTTTACTCTGAATCACTCTTCTGTTTAATACTATATCTCCCCAGATTTAGCAAATTCCTACCAAGCTTTAAAAAACAGGGTGAAGCAGTCATATAATGAAGTTCTGGCCAATTTGTAGAAGATTTCTTAAAAAGGGAAGCACTTGCCCCCACTCCACTCTTGGCCATAAAAGAGATGAAGGCTGGAACTCCATTCCATTTAAGGATGGAACCTTCTGCCTTCTTTTACCTGAGAAAGAAATCTCTGTTTTAATTAGTCACTGTTATTTTGAGTTTCTTTATAAAATGCAGTCAAGCCTAACTCTAACTAATACAAATGTCTACTATATCTTTTCTCAACAGAGAGCACTTAAACAAATGTGAGTAGTATTCGCTCAAGGAAGGTTCACTTCAGCCTGGATTTCCCAGCAACAAAATAACATAACTTAGAATAAACTCTTGACAGGGCTGACACAGAAAGTATGCTGCAGACAAGAGTCAAAGTGCTGTGGCCTCTAATACACACCTCACATAAAAGCAGGTCGATGATATGGAAGACCATGTAGAGAGGGAATTTTGCAGTGAAAAGTGTAAGGAACCACTGGGAGGCATACATGTGTGCTTCAAGGCTGATGTCCAGGAAGTGGCTATACAGGTCAGGGATGTATTCCTGAAATAGCAAACCTCTAATTAGTTTTGGGCACATGTGTAGCCATCCTACTCCCTCTTGGGAGGCTCATAAATCTGCCAGAAATAGGGCAAAAAAAAAATCATATAATTGTGTTCTTCAAAAAATCTCTGAAATGCTCAGAATACTTATCATCTGGTATTAAGCTGGCACTCAGCCTCTTTTCCAGACCACAAACTAGCTCTAAAGCAAGAAGGATTCCCCACATGGTGACAAGTATTTGGAAAGCCAGCTTTTCTTTCCAAGATATGAAATGTTTGGGAAAGTTGTTTGGGAAAGTTTGTTTCACTTTTGTTATGAAATTCCTAACCAGCTTCACAGCCATGGTGAGTGAGCACTTCTTGACTGAATGTGCTGTGACAAAGGGCCTTACAAAGTCATTTGCTCTTTCGGCTGTTTTTGAGACTGAAAAATCAGCTCACCCCATCAGGTTCACATTATATTAATCTTGACCTCCTCACCACAGTGAGAACCGACAGAAACAAAACCTGTTCTTAATCAAGGATGATACTGAGTCCACAATCTAGCTCTCCCTACCCTGCTCTTTTTATTGAAGGCAAGCTGGTTTCTCTTTTTACCTGCATGAGGCGTTCCAACTGGGAAAATTTGCAATGCAAATCTTCAAAGTTTTGCTTGAAAAGTTCCCTGAGACCATAGTCAAACATGATCTTGACCAGAACACTGAATGCCTGTTCTTCAGGCATCTGTAACAGACAGGCAACCAGGGAAAAGTTACAAAACATACACACAAGTTTTCTCAGTATAGTAAATCCGTCCTTCTATTGTCTTACCAGGAAATGTAGTTTGCAGAACCTCAGGTCTAAAGTTTTGATTACTCGGGCAAGAAATGTTCAATGATGCCTACTCTGTGTCAGCACTGTGCCTGTCCTCAAGGAGCCTCCCGTACAGCTAGGATATAGTAACTGTAATATGAATTAGGTAGAAGGATCAGTGAGAACAGAGGACAGGAAGATCTGCATCTGCCAGAAGTCAGGAATAGGCTTTGTGGGGAGGACAGGAATTGAGATGAGTTTAGGAACAGGCTGATACACAGAGAAGGTTTCATCTTTCCTAAATCATGAGACCTCCATTTAATCATTGTACTTCCCTTAGCTGCCTTTATTTTCTAGTAAATTTTTTTTCTTCTCCATCACTATTGAAAACACAGCTTGTTATAAAAGAACATTACACATGTTAAGGCTTACCATAATGCCTGAGTATCAAAGGAATGTTTGCAGTACAGCTAAAAAACCCCTGTTTTACTTCTATGTATAAATAATACATATTTATAATAATCCATTTATACTAATAGATACATCTTCATAGCTTTATGGGAAAATATTTCCCTGAGAACCTAGCAAGATGTCTAGTTTTCAAAACAGAAGAAAAGCACTGACAATGTTATTTAAGGCTTGGTATGACAGCAAGAAGCCTTTCAAAAGTTGGGAAGGTGGGCAGGCTTCTGTGGAACAAGAGTAGGGAGGTTAGGTAAGCACAGAAATCACTGAGAATATAGAAGACCAAAGAGCAGACCAGATTAAGGAATAAATGAGAGAAACATAGCAGATTATTCAACAGATCAGATCTTTTGAGGTCTTCATCACAGAAGGCAACTTCACTTTCCCACATGTGAGAGAAGTGGCCTGACCACACAGGATTTCTGATTCTCCTCACATTGAAACAAGCATTGATCTTCACACTGCAGCAGGCAACAGAAGTTGAAACCAAAACCGGGGGAATCTGGGAAAGCCATTTTCCATGGGTTATAGTACTTAAGTGGGGATGTCACTGGACTAAGGTTGCAAGAGAAACAACACAGGCTTGTGAGACCAAGATAAAGTTTGACTAAAACAACCAAACAAAATTTTAAAAACTTGACCTCTTTATTAATATCACAGCTTTAGCATATTTTTATATGAACTCTTTATTAACATCACAGCTTTTTATATAATCAAAATACTACTAAGCTGGGTTCACAATGGAGAAGAGTTACAAAGTAGCCTTTGCTTTACCTGTATTACAACCTACACAATATAGCTCCCAACCCTTCAGTGGATTCCTGCTGATTAACAACATGAGATCCTAGCCTCCAGGGCCTCCTAGGGGAACCTTTGCTTCCCTCTCCAGCTCCTACCCCTTCCTCCCTCCATGCAGGATATTCTAGTTACATTCTTCCAATTCCTTCCATACACAAGTGGTTCCCCATTTCAGGGCTTCTATATACTATACTATTCCCTTTGCCAGTGATGCTCTCCTCTCCACGCTCATGCTTTTAAAATAGTTTATCTCCACAACAACTTAAAAAAGAAAAAGTAACACTGAAAAGTACAAAACAGTGTAGCACCCCTTTTCATGTTTCAGGGTATATTGCAAGGCTACCTCCCCAGAGAAGCCTTTAAATCTAAATAAGGCTCTCTGTTACAATCTTTTATTAAACGTTTTATTTTACCTTCACAGTAACACAGAAATTTGTATGATTATTTCCTTGCAACTAGGAGAAGTCACTAGCATTACACCCATTAGGATGAAGATCATGTCCACTACTCATTCACCTCTGACCTCCAGCACAGCACTTAAAACTCCTTTGCTGACATCTCCTATGTGGTATTCTTGCCACACATTTCAACTTAAACAAGAGGAAATAATTAGATAAATTAAGAATATGGGACATTTTACAAGACGACTTTTGAGTTTTTCAAAACTATCAATGGCAGGAAACACAAAAGAGGAAAGTGGGCCAGTTTAGATTAAAAGAAAAAGAGAAATAATAAGCAAATACAATGTCCGAATCTTCCCTGGATAATGATTAGAAAAAAAGGACTGTAAAGAACTCTGCCAAGTAGACGATGGGAAAAAAAATGAATGTGGACTGTGACATTACTGAATAAACATGGCATTTTTGGATGTGATTATTATATTATGGTTATGCTATAGAATGCCCATGTCCTTACAAGTCATATGCTCAGAATCTCATTGTTTGCTACTTCCTTTCAAAAAATAAATTCATGGTGCAAGCCTGTAATCCTGGCAGCTCAGGAGGCTCAGGAGTATCCCAAATTCAAAGCCAGCCTCAGCAACCAAGCTGGACCTTAAATAACTTAGCAAGACCCAAATAAAGAAAAGGCTGGGGATGTAGTTCAGTGGTTAGAGTGCTCCTGAGTTCAATCCCTGGTACCAAAACAAAGCAAAATTCAATTATTTTTTTTTCCAATAAAAGATAAAATGTGTGTGTGAAAGAGAAAAAGAGATGCAGAGAGAGACAAAAAGAGAAATCAGTGTGGAAAACACTTATTTATAATAGATGGAGAGTACTCTACCTTTACATTTTTCAACTTTGTTTTGGCTTTAAAAGAAAATTAAAAATCTGGAGGGTAAAGGTCTTTGTGAATAAAGGCATGAATAAAATGGCAATAAAGCAAGCCAAGTTCTCTGCCTTCTTCTCACCCCAATGCATAAATCCCCAAACAAACATTAATGATAGTGGCTCCTTTAGAGACAACAGAGTATCCCCAAGGAGCCAACCAATACTAAAATCTACCCAATTTTCCTAGTAATAAAAAGAAAGTCTATCATTGTACTAGTTTTCAACACTTGTCATTTATTCTCACCATGTTTCTCTTGTAGTTTCCAGATACAGGAGTTAAAACTCCTAGAGTCTGGCCAAACCCAATAAGACTATCCTCCAGCCTATAGATAAGTATAAGCTAAGTCTACCAGGTGTAAATCATAGGAGAGACATAATTACTCACATGGAGAAGCAGCACAGCAGCAAGAAATGACTGGCCTTGACAATAACCAATCTCTTCATCATATACAGAATAAGCCTGAGGAGGGGGGAAAAACAAGAAATTTAAAGGAATGCAGTGACTCATGGGCCATGGTTGCCCTCTAGGATCTTGAACACAGAAGTCTGGAGGATGCTACAGACACTCCACTGGGGCATTTGGATGACCAATGAATGGTGCCAATACCTCTTTCCAATTGCAATTCTTTTTTTACAATAAACAGAACTGTCATCACACCACTTCCTGTGGCCAAGGAGTGGAGATTAAGCGAAAACCATTTCAGCATTGAAAAAGGTTCTGAAAATTTGTGATGGCTCATGCTGTACCCAAGAGATTCCCTTCTTCTCTGTCTGAAAAAATGCAGTCTTCCTACAAGCCCCTACCATATTCTAATTACCGAGCATTAATTCCTCTCTTCTCTGTGTTTCTGTGGAACTTGCTACATCCATGGTTATTATAGCACTTACCATACTGCATTTTATTTTTTATTATTTATTTATTTATTCTTATTGATTTTTTAAAAAAAATAAATGATAGTGGAATTCATTACAATTCTTATTACACATATATAGCACAATTTTTCATATCTCTGGTTGTACATAAAGTATGCTGACACCAATTCATGTCTTCATACAGGTACTTTGATAATGAGGTCCATCACATTCCACCATCCTTGCAAATCCCCTGCCGCTCCTCCCTTTCCCTCCCACCACTCTGCCCTATCAAGAATTCATCTATTCTTCCCATGCTCCCCCTCCCTACCCCACTATCTTCTCTCTGGATTGTAGATATTCTGAGGTCTGGGATGATGTCCTATTCAACCTAGGCAGCACCTTACACATAGCAGGCACTTACTAACACTGTTAATGTCACTCATTTTTCTTTCAGGGAAAAAGTCTTTTGGCAAAGACACCAAAATATAATTCTTCCCCTAATGTCAGCAATAACTTTTCTGGTAAGGGGGAATACATTTGTGGGTTCCTCTGGAATCCTATTTTTTTTTTTTTTTTTTTTTGGGCAGGAGATGATTACTACCATCTCCTCTGAACATTATCTTAAATGATTAGTAGTGGCAGTTCTAATGTAGAAAGAGAATCCCTACAGATTCAAGATGTTCTTCCCTATTTAATAAATTTATATCTGGTGAAACTTTATTCTCCACCTACTTTTTTTGTATTAAGGTTCCTGTGTCCCAAGAAAACAATTTAAAATTGGGTATGTTTAAATTATCTCTTAGCAAAATGTGATGCCACTTCTTATCAGATAATAATCTAGTTAATACATGAACAGGTTTCATCATTATCTTTTAGTGAAACTATAGCTTTTAAACATACATATAATCATGCTTTCATAAATTCAGATAGAATCAAATGTAATTCTATTAGATTTCCCACTTTATCACAGCTTATCTAATGAAAGGGATATAGGTTGAGAGAAACATATACTTTTCCAAAGACAGGATATGCAAAGAGGGCTTTAAGAAATGATCTGTTTATGATACAAGGAGATACCATTTTCCATCTAACAAATTATTACAAATGAACAAATGCTGATTCCAAAGTTGTTAAGATTGTGTTAAAAACTGGTAGTAACACATGCCAACACAGCTCTTTGTGTGGGGAATATACATAAATTCAGAATACTGGTCAACTTTTATGTCTGTCTGAAACTTTTCATAATAAAACATGTTTTAAAATAAAGTCTATTTTAAGACTCATTTTTTCGATGTACTTGACATACCCTGACACGGAGACTTAAGACTGTGAGCTAAGCTAGATTTGAGAACACCAATGCAGTTGTGATAGCTGCTACTTTCAGATGGAAGGGATCTCCCAGGGGACAGTGCAGAGCTGGAGAGAACTACCAAGTGAACACCCAGGGGAAGGACTTTGTCATAAGGTCAGGCAGAGAAGGAGAGCAGGAGAAGGAGCTGGTGAAGTTGTGAGAGGTGAGAGTATGACCAGTCAAGAGGAGACAGCTGCAGGGAAAATCACAGAGAGATTTGGGCTGGACTGCAGGACTGAGATGAGGGACCAGAGGTTTCTTTCTGGGTCATCTGTAATAAGGCGAGGAATGACAAGAGTGACTACTTAAGAGGAAAATACAACTAAGAAGAGAAGTTAAAAAGGCCAGGTACATGCCTGTTATCCCAGCAGCTCAGAAGGCTGAGCAGGAGAATTGCAAGTTTAAAGCCAGCCTTAGCAACTTAGGGAGGCCCTAAACAACTCAGCAAGTCCCTGTCTCTTTAAGAAAAAAAAAAAAGGGTTGGGGGGTAGTAGTGTGGCTCAGTATTAGAGCACTTGCCTAGCATGTGTGAGGCATTGGGTGCGGTCCTCAGCACTATATATAGACAAATATTGTGTCCATCTACAACTAAAAAAAAAAAAAAAAAAGAAAAGAAAAAGAAGTGTCTATATCAGATAAGATTAAAAATCTGAGCTATGTGTGTCTTATGTAGAAATTTAACTTAAATTTAAGAAAAATTTGTCAACTCTAGTTATCCTCTGAGTTCACATCATATTCTTCATCATTGGAGAGTCCATCCTTTATTGCTATCCTATCCTAAAACCAGTTGTTAGTTTTTCCTTCTCCATCATAAAATTCTAAGTTCCTTAAGGACAGGTGTTACTACATAATTGATTTTGAATAATTACTTGATTAATTCTGTGGGGGAAAAAAAGACTAAAAACTAGTTCTAGCAAAAAAAGACTAAAAACTAGTTCTAGTTCTAGGTCAAAGTTGAAAAACTGGTCCCAATTTTTTCTTTTATCTCTATATCTCTGATATATCATTTTCTTTTTGAAAACGAGGTTCCTGAAGTGAAACAGGCTATCATTTTCTTTACACAGCTGAGGTACAGAGCTTCTGACAGAATTCAGTATTTTCCACCATGGTGTAGTGCTATAAATCCACCTGGATGCATCCTGGCACTTCCCACTATTGGACTATACCCAATGTGAAAAGTTTAGCATGTACAATGTAAATACTGCAAAGAAGATTGCTATGTTACATGGCTCTGAGGTTCTTAATATATAAGCAAAAGTATAAATAGGGATCCAGGGGACTGTCATCTGAAAACCCTAACTATAAGGGAGAAAAAAAAAATCTCTACTACTAATTTCTAACTATTTCCTGTTCTTTAATGAATCTAAAGTTATGTTGATACCTTTGATTTTATAGCCGTTTCTCTCCTTTCTGCATTCTTGACCATCAAATACGAACTACACTTTGTGATCATATAGTTTCAAAGAACCAGAACGCCATTCAAAATGGAATTTTTTTTTCTGACATGAAATACCTTGCATATTTTATATAAGGAATCTTGTCCATCTCCTCCTGTGTCTTTGAAATAATCATGGGCTGGAAATGTCCTGTTAATATCCCGTGTGATAGCACTGTCCTGGGGAGACTCCTGTAGAAAAACATAAGGGAAGAGAAGGTTTAGTGGGTCAGTACTATTGATACTTGTTTGGTTTATAAAACATGGTCTTTTCTTTTACATATTTTAAAATGCTGCAAAGATACACATGTACACATGCATGTCCACAGTCACTGCCTCTCTAGGGCTAATCACGTAAACCAAAGTAAAAGCAAATGTTAAGGGGTTGTGGGAAAATGAAAGACAAGCAACTCCTTTACTCTATAAACCTCATTTTATATTCCATATTTAATGCAAAGAAGTGTAGCCGGTGACCTTTCTATTGTAAGAGAGAAAATGTGATATTCAAAATCAGTTTCCCATAGAAAATACTCAATCTAACTTCAAAAGGCGGAGGGGTAAGGTGTTTCTGTTAGAATAACTGATGACAAAAAGTGCTACTTTCTTAAACAAAAAAGCAAATAACCCTAAACAAAAAAGCAAATAACCCAATCAACAAATGGGCCAAGGACTTCAACAGAAATTTCTCAGAAGAGGATATACAATCAATCAACAAATACATGAAAAAATGCTCACCATCTCTAGCAATCAGAGAAATGCAAATTAAAACTACTCTAAGATACCATCTCACTCCAATAAGAATGGCAGCCATTATGAAGTCAAACAAAAATAAGTGCTGGCGAGGATGCGGGGGGAAAAAGGTACACTCATACATTGCTGGTGGGACTGCAAATTGCTGCAGCCAATTTGGAAAGCAGTATGGATATTCCTTGGAAAGCTGGGAATGGAACCACCATTTGACCCAGCTATTCCCCTTCTCAGACTATACCCAAAAGACCTAAAAAGAGCATACTACAGGGACACAGCCACATCAATGTTTACAGCAGCACAATTCAAATAGCTAGAATGTGGAACCAACCTAGACGCCCTTCAATAGATGAATGGATTAAAAAATGTGGCATTTATACACAATGGAATATTACTCAGCACTAAAAACTAACAAGATCATGGCATTTGCAAGCAAATGGATGGCATTAGAGCAGATTATGCTAAGTGAAGTTAGCCAATCCCTAAAAAACAAATGCCGAATGTCTTCTCTGATATAAGGGGGGTGACTCAAAATAGGATAGGGAGGAAGAGCATAAGAAGACTACCACTAAAAAGGGAAGACAGGTGGGAGGGAAAAAGAGGGAGAAGGGGAGTTGCACGGAAGATGGAAGGAGAACCTCATTGTTATACAGAATACATATATGATGTTGTGATGAGAAAAAGAAAAAAAAAGTGTGTCACATTAGATTGGATAGAGAGAAAGGATGGGAGAGGAGGGGAGGAGTAGGGGGGATAGGAAGGGCAGCAGAATAGAATAGACAATATGATTGATGTATGTACATTCCATGTATGTATTATATGTCAAAATATATTCTGCTGATATGTATGACTAAAAAATAATAAAAGTAAATTGTATGGTAAAAAAAAAGAAAAAGAAAAAAAAGTGCTACTTTCATTGATCCTTGAGTATGAAGCCCATGTACCAGTTGTCAAATGAAAAAGAGAATTTTCTTAATTAGGGTTTGTCCTTGGAGCAAATGGCATAAGAATATATGTAGCAATCAACATGGTATGAAACAAGATCACCAAATGAAAAGGAATTTAAACATGCTATGAGAAAGTATTCTTTGTTTTTGCCAATGGAGAAAAACTGCTTCCTTTTCTATAAGGAGTTAACTAAAACTGAACAAATGATAGTTAGGAATCCTTCATGAAACATACCAAGCACCCAGCTATTTCTAATTCCTTCCCTTGTTAAATCCTATTTGCTCACATGCTAAAGAACTTCAATAATGCACTGCCTTCTTAGCTAAGAAACAGACTTGATTCTTCTTGATAAGAATATATCATAAGCAGCATACTATTCAAGAGCCTGGATGGTATTCTGGTTTTACATGAAAAATGAAAGTGATAATTTTTTTCTTCCAGTAATTTCTCTAGCCTTTGGGATAATCATGTTCCTAGGGCCATGAGTATCTTACAATTGTGAAATTTGAACTGAAAAACTTTATATACTTTTTTTTACTGGTTCTTTTTAGTTATACATAACATTAGGATTCACTTTGACATAATTATAAAAGCATATCATTTGTTCCAATTCAATCCCTAGTATTGCCCCCTTTTCCTTTCCTCCTTCCTCCCCATGATCCCTTCTCTCTATTGAACTTTCTGGAATTTACTTAGGCTTTTTTTTTTTTTTTTTTAAATGTTAGTGTCTTGTGGATATACATGATGATGAAATTCACTGTGGTATATAACATATAAAGCTTATGTTTTTAAAAGTTCTGATAAACTACTTATTCTTGCAAGACTGCCAAACTGCTTTATTGGCACATGTTATTACTAGTTATTAACACTGTTTTAATAACAGTTAAGGCAGTTCAAGACTGTGTTGATCCCTGACAAAAGGAAAAAAAAAAAAAAGGTAAGACCCAAGACTACAGCAGCTTACTGTATGGTGGCAGATTCCAGGTGACAACCCAAAGATAGGGAACTGAATCAGAGCTAGAAATAGGAACTACCTGCCTGAGTTGAGGGAGACAGCTGGGGATATGGCTCAGTTGGTAGAGTGCTTGCCTTGCGTGCACAAGGTCCTGGGTTCAATCCCCAGTACCACAAAAATAAATAAATAAATAAGCAAACAAATAAATAAATAAAAATGAGTTGGGGGAGACAGGGAAAGAACAATCTCACAGGTGGTGTTTGTGGAGGACAAGGAGGCTAGAATGTGTGACGCATAGGACTAAGAAAGGAAGATGAACAGAGAGCTGCAGAATTACCTAGAAAGGTCCCTATAAGTCATAAATCATTAAAAAAAAAAGATAAACTGGACACTTCATCAAAAATTTTTAAATCTCACTATCTCACTATTCAAAAAGCCACTGTTAATAACATGAAACGGTAAGCCACAGACCAGGATGAAATAAAAGTACATCTGATAATGGAGTAATGAACTCAGTTTTAAAGTGAACATACACGAGCTATGGTTGTGGCTCAGTGGTAGAGCACTTGTCTTGAATGTGTGAGGGACTGGGTTCAAATAAAACAAATAAAACACAAAAAATAAACAAATAAAACAAATTGAACATACAATGTAAAACAGAACACAGATAAAATCATGGACATGAGCATATATTACACGGTAGTGAATAAAAAATTTTTTATGTCTAACAAATCTTTAATTTACCAATAGATCAAACAAACAACAATGGACTGACCAGGTATTAGTACATTTTTCATTGATATAACGAAACAGCAGAGGCTAGATATTTTAGAAAGAAAGGGATTATTTGGTTTACAGTGTTGGAGGCTGCAAGTCCAAGATCAGACACCTACCCACTATGGGTTCAGTTTCTGGTGAGGAGTCACTTGACTGGGTCACCACAGGGCAAAAGGCACTATGGTGGGAGCACATACAAGAGACATCATGTGGCAAGACAGGAAGCAATTCACTCTCTCAGGAACTACCTGGGGTCCAATGAGGACAACCTTAATCTTCTCCTAGGGCAATACCACCAATGACATAACCATCTCCCACTAGACACCACCTCTTAAAAGATACCACCAATACTTAACATCACTACAGCGAGGACCAAGGTTCTAACTCATAAAACTTTGTGGGAAAAATCACAACTAATCCACAGCAAACCATGAGTACTAGCTTGAATCTTTAAACTAGAGCATGACCAAGAGTTTACATTACCCTTAGCATCATGAAGAGAACAAATGAACTAGAATTCATTAAAATTAAAAATTTCTGCTTAAAAATACCATTAAGAGAAGAAAGCGGGGCTGGGGTTATAGTTCAGTGGTGGAGTGCTTGCCAGGCACCTGTGAGACACTGGGTTCTATACTCGGCACCACATAAAAATAAACAAATAAAATAAAGGTATCGTGTCCGTCTACAACTAAAAAATAAAAGAGAAGAGCAAGCAATATATTTATACACACACAGAACTCAAAGGGAAAGGCAACTTAATGAAAAGGACACACTTGACACTTTGCAGAAGAAAATAGACAAACACAAATAAATAAATGAAATAAATGAAAAGGTAGAGAAATGCTAATTTAAAACCATAGTGAGACACCCAAACAAGATGTCTGCAAAGGGAGAATGATTGCTCATACAAAGATGAGGAGGACTACTACTTGGAATACTTATGGGATTTCTGAAAATCAGAATTCTAATTTGAAAGTGTTGTAGAAAAAAAACATCATGGGGCTGGGGATGTGGCTCAAGCGGTAGCACGCTCGCCTGGCATGCGTGTGGCCCGGGTTCGATCCTCAGCACCACATACAAACAAAGTTGTGTCCTCCGAAAACTGAAAAATAAATAATGAAAAAAGAAAAAAGAAAAAAAAAACATCAAAGGGATAGTAAGCAATCGCTGAAAGAGCCTGGAACTTGGAAAAAAAAGTGGAGGCTTAAAGTACTAACTATGCTTAATATGAATTTCTAACCAGCAAAACTTTCCAGAAATGATGAGCAGACATACATTGATATTCTCTCTTTCTGGAACTGGGGATTGAACCCATTACCACTGAGGAATACCACCCGCCCAAGACCTTTTTTATTTTGAAACAGGATCTTGCTAAGTTGCTGAGTCTGGCTATGAATTTGCAATCCTCTTGCCTCAGACTACCGAACTGCTGGGATTTATAGGTCTGTGCCACCATGCCTGGCCAGACATATATTATTACTGATCTATATTCAAAATGAAGTTTTAAGAAATTTTGTGAAAAAGTCTATTAATCCTTTTGTTTTTTTCTCGGTGCTGGAACCCAGGATCTTATACATGCTAAGCAAGTGCCACTAAATTCTACCCCCCAGCCAAAGCTTATTAACTCTATTCTTGAATTATACCTCCATCTGAACATTTGAACTTCTAAGGAAAATTCTTAATGGAAAGGAATTGAGAATTGAAAGGAAAAGAAGTGATAGGAATATGAAAATCTTTGAATTTTTTTATACCAGTTGCATCAGTTTTACCAGACTAATGATAGAGAAGACAATCTGAAAAAGGATATAATTACTAGAAAAAAATACTATTTGGAAATTTAAATGCACATAGGATGGAAAAAATTTTTAAAAATTGAAAACACTCTATAATCATTCAGTTTTCATCAATCATCCCTTATCTACTGATCATGGGAGCCAGTGAAGAATGAAGTAAAATGCCCTCAAGAGAAGGTCAAATTGAAAGTTCACATACTGAATTTCTGAGGTCTTCAAGAATGATAATAAACTAAGAAGTTCCATGTGAACCATTGGCTTAAAATGTTTGGTCTTAGGAAATATACTGAAGAATTTGGAAGAAATCCATTTGACTTACCAGAGTTCAAGCCCTTACAAAAACGATCTAGAAATTCTAACAATGACAAATTTAGTAAGTTCCTACCAGAATAATGACATCATTAAATTTGAAAAGGTTCTGAAAACAAATCACACCAACATTAAGGATGATCCCTTTCCTAAGAGAACACAACAAAGATTTCTTGCAAAACATTCTAACCAAGTGCTTATAAAATTAAACCTGATGCAAGAACACATATTCTTTTCATTCCGAAGAAGTAAAACACAGATGTAGCTGATGTAAAAAGCTTGTGGTATAACACATGGTGCATAATACTATTCATGAGCAAACTGATCAAGTCAAGCAGATACATCCTCTCAACCTGCTGTAAATGCAAACTTTCAAAGAACAAGGAATGAAAGGCAAAACTATTGTCAAGTTATATGTCCTGACAATAAGTTATGGACATTATGACAGAAGTGTTTTTTTCATCAACTAGTTTTGTTTTGGCTGTTTCATCTATCTCAAGAAAAACAGCCTCCATCTCCTTAAGAAAACAAAAATGCCACAGGATTATACAATACTGATATCTCGTGAACTTAAAAGGTCAGATAGCAAAAATTCTTTGCTGACAATCCCCAAAAACCAAAGGCCAAATGTTCTCTCTGATATGCAGATGCTAACTCACAATAAGTAGGGTGGGGAATGGCGGGGAGTGGGTAATAGAAATTCACTGGATTAGACAAAGGGAAACAAAGGGGAGGGGGAGGATGGGAATAAAAAAAAAAAACCCAACAGAATGAATTAACTTACTATTTTCATATAGAAATACAGGAGCAGTGAACTCTACTTCATGTACAACCACAGAAGTGGGAAATTATAATCCATGTATATATGATACATCAAAATACATTCTACTCTATGTATAACTAAAAAGAACAAGTAAAAATTGTTTTAAAATAAACAGTAGAACAGCAACAACAAAATTCTTGGCTGAGCAGGCCATTCAGTGTTGCAAGTATTCAACTGTTCCTTTGTAGAGCAGCCATAGACAATATATAAATAAGTGAGCGCTGCAATGTTCTAATAAAATTTTATTTATTTACATAAACTAGGGATATGGTAGATTTGGACCCAGGCAGCAATTTGCCAACCCCTGATATAATTATACAGCACAGTAATTTGTCATGGGCAATATGACCAGAGAGATTTTTTTCTCATGATTTTAAATGCAATTACGTGCTACTGTTGATTAATTTTACACATTTTGTCCAGAAACTATCACAAATAACCTGCTATAATTTGAAATGTATACCCCTTTAAACACCTGCTTTTTTTCATGTAGTAATGTATGTTAAAAATATTTGCTGCATCTTGCAAAAGTCAACTCTTCAAAAGTCTTGTATATGCAATGTAGAAAGGTTTAAATGAAACTCTGTAATTATAGTGATATATTTTCTCTTACATTTTAAGCAACAAAATAAATTATATATACAGCTCAGAAACTGTAAACATACACAATGACACACATTTGACTGACAAAAATAAAAAAAAAATACCAAATATTGATGAGGACATAAAACAACTGGAACTCTCACTGATAAGGGTATATGTAAAGTGATTCAACTACTTTGGTAAATTACATGGCTGTTTCTTATAACATTAAATATACATCTATGCTGACCCAGATATTCAACTCCTAATAACTTTATTTCTAATAGCCCAAACTAGAAATCCCAAATGTCCATCAACAGAGAGATAAAATCATATATTCATACTATGAAATACTACCTGGCAACAAAATGAACCTCTGATACATGTAATGACATAGATGAATCTCAAAATCATTATGTCTAGCAAAAGTCTATGGTGATAGAAATCAGAAAGTGGTTACCTGGGGTGCTGATGCTATAAAGAGACAGGAGGAAATGATCTCAGACAATAGAAATGTTTATACTTTCTTTGGCTGGTAGTTACACAGACATTTACAACAGTCAAAGCAAATCAAACTGAACACTTAAAAGAAGTATACAGTTTTATTGTATGTAAATTGTACTATGCTTACAAAAACACTAATCTCATTTCCCACTGGTTGCCATCAATATTTCTTAAGACTTCTCTATTTCTACTAAAGAAAGTTTTACCACCTTCTCTGTCATTCAGGCCCAGAACTTTACAGGTTTCTGATAACAGCTCCCATAAATGATCACTGATCTAGAGATTAGTACAGTATAGATTCTGTCTCTTCCTATTCACATCCAATGCACCATCCAAGGCCAGGCCTATGTTTTTATGGAGAATAGTAGATAGCCTGAATGAATGCCTTTGTTCATATAACAAAATACCATAAACTAAGTCACTGAAACAACAAAGTTTTTGCCCAGAGTTTTGAAGCCTGGGAAGCCCAAGATCAAGATGCTGATAGATTTAATGTCCGATGAAGGTCACCTTTCTGGGTCTTTTAGATATCACCTTCTTGCCGTGTCTAACTCTTTGTATGTCCTAACAAGGTAGAAGGAGCAAGCCGGATCTCTGGTGTTGTTGTTTAATTAATTTTAACAAACTTATCATCCCACTCCTGAGGAGTCAAACTTATGATTTAATCACCTCTCTGAGGCCTCCTTTCCTCCTACCATCACACTGGTAATCAGGTTTCAACATACAAACTCAGGGGAGCATAAATAATACAGACCACAGCAATGACCTTCTCTCTTTGCTTCTATCAGCATGACTATGTCAGATAATTTTATTTTTAAATATTTATTTTTAGTAGTGGTAGTTGGACACAATTAACTTTAATTTATTTATTTATTTGTGGTGCTGAGGATGGAACCCAGGGCCTTGCACGTGCGAGGTGAGCGCTCTACCCCTGAGCCATAACCCCAGTCCCTGTGTCAGATAATTTTAATTTCCTAAAGCACAGTCCAATAAGATCATTTTGGTCATGAGTATCAAGATAAAGTATATGTGAAGTCAAACATTGTGTTGTATGAACTTGAATCCATCCCCAGTACCAAACACAAACAAATAAAAAACTGTCAAAGTCATCAAAAGGGGGGCTGGGGCTGGGGCTCAGCAGTAGCATGTTTGCCTAGCTCCTGTGGGGCCCTGGATTTGATCCTCAGGACCATATAAAAATAAATAAAATGAAGGTATGGTGTCTAACTACCACTAAAAAATAAAATATTTTTAAAAAAGTCATCAAAATCTAAGAAACTGTCACAGGTGAAAAGAGCCTAGGGGGGCTGGGGATGTGGCTCAAGTGGCAGCGCGATCGCCTGGCATGTGCGTGGCGCTCAGGTTCGATCCTCAGCACCACAAACAAACAAGGATGTTGTGTCTGCCAAAAACTAAGAAATAAATATTTTAAAAAAAAGAGCCTAGGGAATATGAGAGAACTAAATTATGTAGTAACCAAGATGGAATCCTAAAGAAGAAAAGGGACATTTTATAAAAACTAAAGAAACCTGAATAAAGTGGACTTGGGTTAGCAGTAATATATCAATACTGGGTCATTAATTTTAACAAACTTATCATCCCACTATATTAGTAACAAGAGTTAGTGAAAGGGGGGCTGGGGATGTGGCTCAAGCGGTAGCGCGCTCGCCTGGCATGCGTGCGGCCTGGGTTCGAGCCTCAGCACCACATACCAACAAAGATGTTGTGTCCGCCGAGAACTAAAAAATAAATATTAAAAATTCTCTCTCTCTCTCTCTCTCTCTCTCCCCCCCCTCTCACTCTCTCTTAAAAAAAAAAAAAAAAGAGTTAGTGAAAGGGTAGAAGGGAATTCCTTGCACTATTTTCATAATATTTCTGTAAATTTAAAACATTCTTTAAAATAAAGTTTATTAAAAGAAAAAACCCATTACCTCCTTATTATACAGGTCAGAAATTTAGACTTAGATTAAGCCAATTGAGTTTATAACCTGGCCACCCAAATTAAGCACTTATTAAGGCACTCAGTAAAATGGCTTGAACTGGTAGAATGAAACTGGTGCTCAAGCTATGGATATATGCTCAACAGTAATCAAAGGTAGGCTCTGTTCATGTGACTAATTTTTTGGGTAGAGGATGTGGTTACTGGGGACCCACAGGGTGCACTATCACTTGGCTATATCCCTAGCCCTTTCTGTTTTGAGACAGTGTCTCCCTGAGTTTCTTAGGGCCTTGCTAAATTGCTGAGGCTGGACTTTTGAATTAGCAATCCTCTTTACCTCCATCTCTTAATTTCTAAGAGACTTTTTTCTTGGTCCCAAATATGGTTCTCTTAGTATTATGTGATAAAGCAATGGTGAGACTTTGTTAATTTCTTAAATTTTAAAGCTCTTTGAAAATAGTTTGTGCAGACAAAAACCTAAGGAAATGATAACATTTGTGCTTTATTCTTCTCATCCTGCTTTTAAAAGCTATTCACAAGTTCAAAACTCAGGGGTACCACTTCTGTAATCTTTCTGGAATGACTATTTTTATACCTTACTGTGAGAATTGGCCCTCTGGGTAACTTCTCAGGATTTATAAGGTATTGGGAACTGGAGGAAACCCTTTGAATAGATACTCTTTGTAAACCCAAGTTGAAAAATAGAAAGCTAATAAGAAAGGCCGGAAGAAAAAGAAAGTACCCAAACAAAGAAAATGCAGTGGACAGCTGCCATGAGAAATAACCAGCACAGGAAAGATTACTATTTTCTAAGTTGCTTGTTGCCCAAAGAAAAATTCTTCTTAAGACTAATCCAGAATGTATTAGTATCTATAGATGCTTTATTAAAAGTCATCTTGTAATACTGAACAAAACAAAATAAAACCAACCCCCCACCAAAACCCCACTCCAATACATTATAACATACCTATCTTTACAGTGTGCTTGTGAATGTGTATGTGTGTGTGTGTGTAAGGTATTAGGGATCAAACCCGAATTCTTACCCATATTCAAGTCCATATTCTTACCCCAAATAAAAGCAAATCTACTACTACTGTGCATGCCTTCTACCACTGAACAACCATCTGCAGCCCTTTATATCTTTTACTTTGAGACAAGGTTTCCCCCTAAATTGCCAAGGATGGCCTCAAAATTATGATCCTATTGCCTCAGCCTACAGGGTAGCTAGTGATCACTAATGTGTCCCACCACACATACCTTTTATAATATATTCTGCAGGAATAAAACAACAATTCATTGGATACATCTTCGTTTTAAATTAGACATCATTACCCTAAGTACATGTATAAGTCACAAATGGTGTGAAAATACTTTGTGTACAATCAGTGTCTTGAAAAATTGTGCTCTATATGTGTAATATGAAATGAATTGCATTCTGCCCTCATGTATAATAAATCAGAATAAATTAAAAAAACAAAAAATTCAGCAACAACTTGTTAAAAATGATTTGAAGACCAAGTTTTATTAAGTGTAATTTCAATTCATGTTTATAAGTAAAACTGATTTAGAGAACAAAATAAAGAACAAGACTGTTAAACCTGTGAAAACAGATGTACCTGTTTTGGGAAGACCAAGATGGTCCTAAAAAATCTGCAAAATCGGGCTGGGGATGTGGCTCAAGCGGTAGCGCGCTCGCCTGGCATGCGTGCGACCCGGGTTCGATCCTCAGCACCACATACAAACAAAGATGTTGTGTCCGCCGAGAACTAAAAAATAAAATATTGAAAATTCTCTCTCTCTCTCTCTCTCCTCTTCTCTCTCACTCTCTCTTTAAAAAAAAAAAATCTGCAAAATCTGGAAATTTTATTTCAACAGGTCACATTACATCTAATAGCATTTCTAATTTTATAGAGCCAAAAAAAAGGGATAAAGAAAATTGTAATAATTGATTTGCCTTCTAAAATCAAACACTATACTCTTCTTTAAGAAATGCCGCATAAGAATTATGACACAATAAAAAGAAGTTATGTACAGTGTGATCGGCCTGGGATTTCATGAACAGACTTGTGGCTACTGTAAATTCTTTGATACTGTATGCAAAGTTTTGTGTGCAATTTTCTTAGCAGAGTATTCAGCGCTTTTAACAAATCTGCTAGCATGTTAAGCTTCATTAGGGTCAAGATAAGATTTGTTCTTTATCTCCAACTCAGGAAGAAAAAAAAAAACACGTAACATACAGGAGGCACTCAACAAATACTTGTTGAATATTAATTTTCAAGGGGATATAGAACAGACAATAGGATTCAGAGTCACTTACTTACAAGTAATTTCTTATTGACAAATGCATCTTCACAGACTTGACGCATCTAAATCTAGCCCATATTCTTACCCCAAATAAATATATTATAAAAATGAAACTATTCCCTTCACTTTATGAACTGTAAGTAGCATTTAAATTCACCAGTAGATAATGTATGTTTTTTCTTCTAATTAAAGTCTACATAGGGCTGGGATTGTGGCTCAGGGGTAGAGCACTCGCCTAGCACGGGTGAGACCCAGGTTCGATTCTCAGCACAACATAAAAATAAAAGCATTGTGTTGTGTCCATCTACAAAAAAGATTCTCTCTCTCTCTCCCTCTTTAAAAAAAAAAGTAAAATAAGAATTCATACCCTATTTGAATCAAATGTATGATACATGATATGTCAAGATCATTGTAATGTTTTGAGCAACTAATATAAAAAAAAGTCTACATAAAACAAACTTTGAAAATGGGCTTTTTGGCTGGGCATGGTGGTGCACGCCTGCAGTCTCAGCAACATGGAGGATAAGGCAGGAGGACCCCAGGTTGTGGAAAGCCATTCTGACATGTGATTGGGTGACTCCCATTAAGGGCCTGAGGCGCTTTGGCTATGTCGAAGCTTTCCCGACCCTTTCCTGATGAGAGCGCCCATCCGTGTGGGGGTGTGCCTGACCACTGACCCCGGGGACCCAATCACTGACCCTGACCTTGGAGAGCAGCCCCCCCTCAACCTTCACTGGATGGAATTCTCCCCTGAATCTCTTGTTCCCCAATAAAAGGCTACTCCCAGGCGTGTTTGCTCTCTCTCTCTCCTGCTAGCCCTGAGTAATCCTTGCTGCCCTGCTGGGCGGTTAGAGGAGGGAACCAGAGAAGGGAGCCATCTCGGACCTAGCAATATAAATAAGGTAACTGAGTCTGTGTGTTTTATTTCGATCTCTTCTAACTAACTTTATGTCTAGAACCTCATTAATGAAACCATTGCGCAGGCCGCGTGGTAGACCAGGTTTCAGGCCAGCCTCAGCAATTTAGTGACATCTTGTCTTTAAAAAAAAAAAAAAAAAAAAAAAAAGCCTAAGCCAACTGCCCCTGGGTTTGAAAGAAAGAAGGAAGGAAAGAAAATAGGCCTTTTCTTTTTAATCATACGAAGTGCTTCCTTGGATGAAGGCTGTCCAATGTTTACCAAAAAGGAGAAAAACTAACACCTGTCTCTAATAACATGTAGATAGAGACATATATGATGTTCTTAAATATAAAAAAAAAAGTACGTCAAATCTCAATGAATGGCTCTGCTCTTCTGTATGTTACAGGGGAGAAAAGGCTATTTCTTCTAAATATCAGGTATCCTTCACATGTATCTTAATGATTTCAGATTTTTTTTTCTAAAGAGAGAGAGAAAGAGAAAGAGAGAGAGAGAGAGAAAATTTTTTTTAATATTTATTTTTTAGTTTTCGGTGGACACAACATCTTTATTTTATTTTTATGTGGTGCTAAGGATCAAACCCAGCGACCCGCGCATGCCAGGCTAGTGCGCTACCCCTTGAGCCATATCCCCAGCCCAATGATTTCAGATTTTTAAAAATCAGTATTTTTGTTGGGTGTAGTGGCACAATCCTGTGATCCCAGCAACTTGAGAGGCTGATACAGAAGGATTCAAAACTCCAAAGCTTCAATACATCAAACACAGACCAGACTGGAATAATATTTACATGAACATGGGTAACTTAAAGGCAATTCAAAAGCTGGCCACAATGTGTGCATAGTGGACATAGACAAGGAATGAAGAAAATGGAATACAGATGCTCTACCTTGCTCACAATGTCATGTACAGGACACACTCTCTGGGGTTAGGCACTTCTATCTAAAAACCAACTCTTCTGCTTACTAATCTGCATGACTCTGGGCAAGTCACTTACTAATCTGAACCTTTTCTATCCATAAAATCTATGCAATTTCCCCTGACTCATGGGGCTTATCAGAAGCAAAAGAAATATGGCACAGAAAGTAGGTGGCATAAGGCCTGATACATCAGTGGTAACTCTTTCCCACAAGATTTGAGATTTATGATGCTGGCCCATTTCCAATTTGGGAGAGATGCCAAGGGACAAAATGTGTATTTGGCAGGTTTTCCTGTTTGGGACTTAGTGCCCTGTGGGGGAATCTACAATCACAGTAAATAATTCTGAAATCTATTATATATTATCAACATTATACTTCATTATAATCATGTGAAATTTTAAAGAAGATAAACCCAGTAGCAAAACAACTGACACTTAAATAAGAAATGTTTTTGTCTTTTTAGCTTATAAATCATACTAATCCAAACACACTGTAGAGCTCAATATGAAATACTTTTGTAATTAACCTTTTTTTCTTTTTTTTGGTAGACCATTTGTCAGAGGTAAAATCCAGTTGGGTTTCCACATTATTACTGTGATTTAGGAAGTTCTTCTATATCAAGACATTGCTAGCAAAAAGATTTCATCTCATTCCAGTTAGAATGGCAGCTATTAAGAATACAAACAACAATAAGTGTTGGTGAGGATGTGGGGGAAAAGGTACACTCATACACTGCTGGTGGGACTACAAATTGGTGCAGCCGATCTGGAAAGCAGTATGGAGATTTCTTGGAAAATTGGAAATGGAACCACCGTTTGAACCAGCTATCCCTCTCCTCGGTCTACACCCAAAGGACTGAAAAACAGCATACTATAAGGGACACAGCTACATCAATGTTTATAGCAGCACAATTCACAACACCTAAACTGTGGAACTAACCCAGATGCCCTTCAATAGATGAATGGATTTAAAAAATGTGGCATATATACACAATGGAATATTACTCAGCAATAAAAAGAGAATAAAATCATGGCATTTGCAGGTAAATGGATGGAATTAGAGAAGATAATGCTAAGAGAAGTTAGCCAATCTCCCCCCCCCCAAAAAAAAACAAATGCCGAATGTTTTCTCTGATATGAGGAAGCTGACTCATAGTTGGATAGGGAGGGGGAGCATGGGAGAAATAGATGAATCTTAGATGGAGCGGAGGGGTGGGAGCGAAAGGGAGTGGGCAGGGGATTAGCAAGGATAGTGGAATGTGATGGATATCATTATCCAAAGTACACGTATGAAGACACGAATTGGTGTGAATATACTTTGTATACAACCACAGATATGAAAAATTGTGCTCTATATGTATAATAAGAATTGTAATGCATTCTGCTGTCATATATAAATTTAAAAAATTAATTAAAAGAATATCAAATAATTTTAAAACTCCAAACATCTCTACCCTTTCTTTACTTCCCCCAGTAAACAATTTATCCCAAACATGCAAAACAAAAGGCAACCATGTATTGTCATTAATGAACTGTCACAGAACCTTTACTGCAGAAGCCAGACTTGATAAGCCTGTTCTAGAAACATTTGCAAAACAGCTTCTCTAAATTTTATAATTTAAAACTATATTAGCTGAATGGTTACTTAAGTATTATGTTGACTCTATGGCATACAATGTAATAGAAAAGTAACTGACTTCTTCAGAAAAGATGGCTATTTAATAAAATAATGTACTTCTATTACATTGTTTTAGTCCAAATATGGCAGTATAGTGCCCTTCTAAAAATAAGTCCAAATCCCAAGTGATATGCAGCCCTTTAGCTACGTTCATTTCCTTTTAGGGCTCAAGTTTCCCACAGGAAAATTATTCAATGTTTCACAGAACTATTCCAAATCATGTATAGACAAGGCTAACTGCAAGGCCTAACTTTTCCTAAGTGACTATTACTGATTGTCCTTCACAGCAACCCATCATAGGGAGGCCCAACAGGCAGGAAATACTCAAGATTGTCATGAGTGTTCAATGACAAAAGTGAACACACACGGTGCCACTGAGTAAAAAAGGTGATGGTGATGGGGGCTGGGGTGGGAGGATGGGGGCTGGAATTTATGAGTCAGCCAAATCAGAAGAAACAGAATTTCTATGTACAAAATCATATTCCAAACAAATGATTCTGATAATTTAAAGTACTTCATTCAACTTTATTATTTATGATACTGCTTATTAATACAGCTTAACACTGATTGTATTATTTGACTTATTCGCTTGAGGGCTGTATAAAGCATCATGTATCATGAATAAAAATATCCTTAAAATCACCCACAACTAATATACAGTACTCATTATACATACTACCCCCACACAGGATCAAGTATCACATTCTTTAAGCTATATTTCCACACAACCTAATTAATTAAATTGATTCTAAAAATGTTTATGTTTTCTGTTTTGTTTCAAAAAGTCAGTTTCTTCTAAAATTAATAAAGTTTAAAGTCAGATTAAGTGTGCCTATGGAGAAGCAAAAATAAACAGCCCCTTAAAAATAGCTAGACTTATTAAAACATAATTACAACTCTATGGAAGTTTCCTGCTCTTAAAATATTTTTAAAAATTAAACGACATTATTGATGTGAACATACTTTATATATAGAGATACGAAAAATTGTGCTCTATACGTGTAATAAGGATTGTAATGCATTCCACTGTTGTCGTGTATTTAAAAAAATAATAAAATGAATTAAAAAAATTAAATAGGAATGTATGTTTTAAAGACAGTGGTTCCAAAATATTTCTATCAGCAAATTGCAGAATTGCATTCATAATTCTGTACAAGGTTTGTATTCATATACATATTCCAGATGAAAGGTATATAGTCTGAAAATCAATGTTTATTTTAGTTATATGTTTTTATATAGCTTTCAGGTAAAAATTATATTTTCTGGAGCCCAAAGGAATAAAAAAAAATCGGTTTAAGATTTTAACTTTTCTAATGAAGAATTAATCTTGAGAAACAAATACTTAAATCTATATTATTTTATCATTAATATATAAATTATTAAGCAAACTAGATCTTTTTCTCTCAATCTAAAAACTTAAAACTTATCACACAGGAAATCATTCAGTCAAAGAACTAGGATTATGTATTAATGGGCTCTCCTAGGATTAAATTCTTATATTCTTCTACTTAAAATTCTTGGAAAACAAAAACTTTAAATGTTACTAAATAAACTGTGATCTTCAATTTCACTTAAGCAAAATCTCTGCTCTTCAATCTCACTAGCAGTACACACATTACACACATCAATGAAGACATTCTAGACCATCAATTTCATTTATTTCCTCTAACAAACATTTCTGAGGTTGTTACCAGTAATCAAAAAAACTTTTTAGCTAAAAAATGAACACAATGTCAAATTTTAATTTTTTTTGATGGAGAGCACCAATGGAAAGACTATTTTTATTTTACTGAACTCCAAACCTAACATTTGTTTCCCTTCTTTCTAAATCTGCTGGAAACGCCTGTTTCTAAGAGCCAGACAAATGTTGAACAACTTTTTTGACTTATTTGTGTGGCATTACCGAATCTAAGGAAGATCTAATCCTGGATTCCAATCCCAGATTCCAATCCCAGCTGTGCAACTAACTTTGCCACTACTCTGGGTATGGCCCCTAAGGGATCTTTTAGCACTGTCCTATTACCTATGCAAAAATCATAAGTTTACCTCTAATTCCTAATTAGATCCAAATCTGTTAGTCACTTATTTCAGGCTTTGATCAGTTTGTTTCTGACTTTATTCTTCACTATGACCTCAATTTGAATCCTCTACTCCTTTACTCTATTCACAAGGAAGACAGCTGCACCAGCTAACATGTATTGAATGCTTACTGTGTACGATGTACCATGTTGAGTTTTACATGCATTAGCTCAATTAATGCTCACAATACTTGAATGTTATTAGTGTTATTAGTTAAGACAACTGAAACTAACAGCAATTGTGTACTTTACCCCAAGTCTCACAGCTATTAAGTGGCAGGGCTAAGATTCAAATCCAGATCTGTTCCCATCTCAAGCATACACTTTAAATCACTACATAATGCAGTATCTTTATTCCTTAAGTATATAAATGGCCCCTCTTATGATGGGGATGTTGCTCAGTGGTAGAATTCATGCCCAGCATGTACAAGGTCCTCGGTTCAGTCCCCAGTCCTACAAAACAAACAAAAAGCTCCCTTTCATGAAACCTTTGAAGCTTAAAAACCAAAACTTTAATTTCCTCCTGAGATCAATTACATTAAATCAATACCTTTTTAGCACTTTGGCCTCAAATTTCCTTTCTATCTGTGAAATATTAAAGGTCTCACTGTAAACCCCAATGTTTTTTGATGAAGTACAACTAAATATTGTATGTGAATCTTAATGTCCACGAATTGTATAGCAGCACCTTTTTGGAAAGCATTTTCTGAAAGCAGGACAAAAAACATAAAACATCAGTATGAACTGGAGCAAATCATCAACACAGGACAAACTTGAGGGATTTATAATCCCTGAGATAAGGAAGCACACCAGGCTGCTCCACTTTCACAATGGGGCCTTCTTCTGGGGGGGTCTGTGCCAATTTTTGCAGTCCCGAAAGTCACTAGGACATACTGAACTCTGGGAAAAAAAAAAAAAAAATACTAGGAGCAATCTTTTACTGAGTTTTGACCATGCCACCAAGCACAGTCCTACATACTTAAGATGTGACAGTATCTACTTTTCACAATAATTTTAATGAAATGTTGTTATCCTATTTTATAGAATAGAAAATCAAGCACTCAAATTCTAAAAGTCCATGCTTCTTTTCACTATCTTCCCCTTTCGGAGGGACAGAAATAAGAGAAATGATGATATAAGAATATGCAGTAACCACATGAACAATTTCAAGATTAATTTATTAATGTAACATGCACCTCATCTTGAAGAGACTAGTATGATAGTGTCACCTTCATTCAAAGATGAGGATCATTCTGAAGTTCAGACAGATTATCTAATTAATTAACAGAAGCAGGGTCTAAATTTGGTTTTATTTCCAGTGCTCTACAGGCCACAACACACATCCTCAATAAAATGATGTTAACATTTAGTGGAATGGTTTCAATTCCTACAAATATCATGTCATGAAGAAGGGAAACCTTTAAAAATGAAAAAGGCTTGGGTCAGATTTTGTTCCCCAGAGGCCACAAATGGCCTTCTTACTTTTCTCTTGTGGGGAAGAGGGTTCCTAGCTATACATAAATGGCTTTAGCAATGGGGATTTCCTTACTTTTTCTGGAAAAATTTCAGAAATACATCATGTTGTCTAAATGCTTTCTCCCCAAAATACTGTCTTACCAACTCAATTCAATTCACTGTTTGTTAAAAACTGCAGACACAAAATTTGAAGTTTTATTTTGGAAAGACTATTATTTTCACATTTGAGGCAAAGCCAACATAATCTCTTTGTAAGAAGACCTTAAATGACTATAATCATGATTATTCAACCTAAAGCTATGTTTTGTGCTTTGTAAAGTTTTTTTTAAATTAAAATTTTTATTGTATTAGATTTCTATTTTTTTTTTTGTTTTTTTAAGGGAAAACTTTTATTTATTTATTTATTTATTTATTTATTTTTTTTATTGTTGGTCGTTCAAAACATTACATAGTTCTTAATATATCATATTTCACAGTTTGATTCAAGTGGGTTATGAACTCCCATTTTTACCCCGTATACAGATTGCTGTATCACATCAGTTACACTTCCATTGATTTACATATTGCCATTCTAGTGTCTGATGTATTCTGCTGTCTATCCTATTCTCTACTATCCCCCTTCCCCTCCCCTCCCCTCCCCTTTTCTCTCTCTACCCCCTCTACTGTAAATCATTTCTTCCACTTGTATTATTCTTCTCTTACCCCTCCTTTCCTCTTATATGTAATTTTGTATAACCCTGAGGAACACCTTCCATTTCCATGCGATTTCCCTTCTCACTCCCTTTCCCTCCCACCTCTCATCCCTGTTTAATGTTAATCTTCTTCTCAAGCTCTTCGTCCCTACCCTGTCCTTGGTTACTCCCCTTATATCAAAGAAGTCATTTGGCATTTGTTTTTTAAGGATTGGCTAGCTTCGCTTAGCATAATCTGCTCTAATGCCATCCATTTCCCTCCAAATTCTATGATTTTGTCATTTTTTAATGCAGAGTAATACTCCATTGTGTATAAATGCCACATTTTTTTTATCCATTCATCTATTGAAGGGCATCTAGGTTGGTTCCACAATCTTGCTATCATGAATTGTGCTGCTATGAACATCGATGTAGCAGTGTCCCTGTAGCATGCTCTTATTAGGTCTTTAGGGAATAGACCGAGAAGGGGAATAGCTGGGTCAAATGGTGGTTCCATTCCCAGCTTTCCAAGAAATCTCCATACTGCTTTCCAAATTGGCTGCACCAACTTGCAGTCCCACCAACAATGAACAAGTGTACCCTTTTCCCCGCATCCTCTCCAGCACTTGTTGTTGTTGGACTTCATAATGGCTGCCAATCTTACTGGAGTGAGATGGTATCTTAGGGTGGTTTTGATTTGCATTTCTCTGACTGCTAGCGATGGTGAGCATTTTTTCATGTACTTATTGATGGATTGTATGTCCTCCTTTGAGAAGTGTCTGTTCAGGTCCTTGGAACAAATCTTTACTCCACATACTTCAGATAGAGCCCTAATATCCAGAGTATACAAAGAACTCAAAAAATTAGACAATAAGATAACAAATAACCCAAGGTTTTCTTTTCATGCCCCATCATTTAATAAGTTGTAGATCACTTTACTATGTTCTTTCTCTATTGATCCTTTGGGTTCCTTTAATCCTGTCCAGTTGGACAGTCCATGTCAATCTCATGCAAAGAATGGGAAGGCTGAGGAAAGGAACAAAAGAAACAAATCCTACTCTACTCACAGCCTCGCCCATCTTATACACTGTCTTGGAAGGAAATCCATCTAACACGTACCTCCTTACCTATGAACTTCAGACAGTACTACGCATTCCTCTCATGATCTCATAATGCTGGGTTTTGTATTAGATATACTTAAGCACCAGCATGGTAAACACATATACTCATATGCATACATATGAATGTATTACATTCACACATATATGTAATATATGTGTTTTCATGCATTCCTTCTCATGATATGAAAGAAGAATACAGCTGAGGACAGAGGCACATGCCTGCAATCCCAGCGATTTGGGAGGTTGAGGTAAGAGCACTGAAAAGGCAACCCTTAGCAACCAAGTGAGATTTTTGTCTCAAAATTAAAAAATTTAAAAAGGGCTAAGAGTGTAGCTCAGTAGTAAAGTATACCTGGGTTTAATCTCCAGTACCAGGAAACAGAGAGAGAATGGGGGTGGGTACAGAAGGAGAGAGACGGGAAGGGAGGGAAGGAGGGAGGGAGAAAAAATATGTATTTGCTGTCTTCCTTGGTAAAATTAAAACTAAGGGGCTGGGGACATAGTTCAGTAATAGAGCACTTGCCTAACACATGATTCCTGGCAAAACATACACACCTTTAAAAAAATCTGAGAAGATTCACACGAGGCAGATGATATAGTAGATTCTTACCAAAAAGTTCTTTGAGACTGAAAAATGTTGACTTTGTCTATCTTTCTGGAAGGATGAAATGAAATGATGAATAGGAAACTTCTCTATAAAGAGCCATAGGTGGTTAGTGCTAGCGTGCCTTCATTTCCTACTTCAGCAGTATGTTATGTTCTAGCCCAGGTTTCCTCCCTGGTTTCTTTTTTCTTCTGCTAAAATTCATTTGCCTTTTTTCTTTAAGTGTGAGAGTGTAGTTGGACAGGAAGTAATTATTTCACACATAGACTTAACCATTGGGGATGGGAGTGGGGGTGGGGATTGAACTCTGGGACATTTTACCACTGAGTTACATCCCCTATCCTTTTTATTTTGAGATGGGGTTTCTCTAATTTGAAGCTGACTTCAAATTTTCTCCTAATTCTCCTATATCAGTCCTCCAAATCACTGAGATTATAGGTGTGCACCATTGCGCCTGGCTTCTCATAAAAATTTTTATCTTAATGAGGTTTTCAACAAGATATCTTTGTGCTATCTTCAGCTATGACTGGCATCTGGAGTGTCTGGTTCAATTTCTCCTGTCTTTTGCTGGGATGGTAAAAATCAGTTGCTTATTTGGGCCAGCTTAGGATGACAATCAGGGTAGGTGGGGCACAGGTGTAGGGGTAATGGTGTCTAAACGTTCCTTATATAAAATTCTATCAATTCTGTCTTCAGCTTCATACTACCCTATGCTTGAAGGGGCATCCTAAGAATCTAATTCCAAATTAGTTACTGGGTTCCATGGACAAATAAGCATGCTTTTCTTCTTCTTCTTCTTCTTCTTCTTCTTCTTTTTTTTTTTTTTTGGCCCTTCCCCACGTCTTGACTTCAGGATTCAGCTTTCCTGATTATGTAGAGTCAGTTACCACTTGTCCACTGGGTTTCTATATTTCAAAATTTTACTGGCATTAGTCATCTGCCATATGCATTATACCTTTGGTGTTCTATTCTTATGGTGGAGTTAACAGAAATAAATATGCACATTCAATCTGCCATATTTTAGCAGGAAGTTTATATTTCAAGCTCATGAGTTGGCTTATCCATTGCTAAAATACACAGACCTTAGAGTCAAAGAATTGGATTTGAATCTTAACACTCCCTTACTATTTGTGTAACCTTGGAAGCATCTTACCCTCTCTAAGCCTGTTTCCTCACACATAAATCAGGAAAATTAAAAATAACTACTTAGGAGGTTCCTGTGAGAATTACTGAGGTAAGAAATTTAGGCTTTAGAATCAGAAAGACCTGGGTTAAAATTCCATATCTTCTGCTTACAAGCTATGTGACTCTGAATCTCAGTTTCCTTATCTATACAATGGGACCACTAGTAGTCACTAGCTTATACAGTGTTGGTAGATTTAATTTGATAAGGTTTATGAAAATCTCCTGAAACAATAATGAGCCTCAGGAAACATTTATTTTGTTGTTTATGCTACCTATGCCTAGAACTATACACATACACATACACATACTTGTGCATATCCCAGGGCATAGCTGAGTGAAGCCAAATTCCAACTCCTCTGCAAAAGTAACATGGTATACTAGAAAAAGGCAATGAATTAGAAGCAGAAGTCTGAGGTTTATCATAAACAGATGTGTTCCCACTGGGCTGGTTTCCTGTCTACACAATGACAGAATGAAACTAAATGATTATTCTAAGGTCCTTTCCATTTAACTGCTCCTATATCCTCCCTTTGCTAGACACGATCTGACATTCTATATATTTAATGTCTCAACCCTAATTATCTGACTTACCTAATTTTTGTGGATATTTTCATATATCTTACTTTTCTAAGTAGGCACTACATGAAAACCAAAATGAGCTGTTCTCCTAAACATAAAGAGATTAATAAGTCTGCCCTTTGAATAATTATCAAACATAAAATGAGTATGTTTTATGGTAAAAGATAAGACCTGTGATATAAAATAATCTTAATCCATTAAGTCACAAGTTCTATATAAGATGATAGGGCATAACGAGTTAAAGAGAAAAGAATGAGTTGCAGGTTAGCAAGACTACTCAGAGTTCCAAGGAATTTGACTAAAATGTGACAAAAGAAGTAACTGAATTTAAAAAATAGTATGTCAATTAGAAAGCAGGTTGATCATTACTGGAAGCAAAGATGATTTCAACTTTTAACATGATCCAAATGATAAGGTTTTCCTAAATGTAGAGACTGGTCTTTGGCCTTAGTCTGATACCAGTAACACATTACAGAATCACGTTCTGAGATTTTCTCCTCATCTGCATATGGTTTGGCTTCCCAAAAAGATCCACCATCATGGAAAGAATGCTCCCTATTGCTAGCATTTATTTCTAATTTTGAAATAATAAAGTGACATAATGATTTTACATGTCAGCACCATGTGAACTCACCCTAAGAATCAGGACCTACTTTGTGTCCCAACAGGAGGCTTTGATGAATTCCACCAGATAAAGTCACTCTGTGAGGCTTCTTGGGAGACAGATAATCATAGAATTTTTCCACATAAAACATCTGGAGAGTATAAAGTTCTACAAGAAAACAATGTACTTCTTTACATCCCTCTCTGAGGCTAGAGATACTGCCTGGCACACAGCAGAGTTTACTGGATAAGTACTTCTGGACTGCTTCTTAAACTTTCCCTAAAAGCCACTGCTCTTGCATAGTACTGTGTTTAACAGTAACTTAGAGATACCACTTTTGCTAAAAGCACTGACTCTTTACTTAGGCCTGCTAGTGACCAATGGGCAATTAAAGCAGGATTAAGCTTGGCATCTATGTCTTCATTTTGTATTTATCTTCAGATTCTTGCTCAGCTCTGCACATAGACATGCTAATCATCTAAGGAATGTTCATTTAAAAATCGGTAATACAAGGCTTATTAGCTCCAAATTTACCTAACCCGTCAAGACCAAGACAAGACTTGCAAGAACATCTGATTGTCAGCTTTTGCTGCATCAGACTCTTGGAATGGTGCCTAAAAGTCTCGAACTTCTCTGGAGCCACTCATAGAACCAGAACTGAGAGAATGATAACCAGACCACCATCTGACCAAGACTGCATAATTATGCATTAATCTGCCCTGTCCCAATTCTTCTTCGATTTGAACCTAAAGCCCTTATCAGTGCCTAGAAGTCAGGGCTGAGATGCTGGATCTCACTTGCCTTCCCCATAGAGCCATACTGATTCACATTTGTTTTCCTGCTTTTCATCATTACCTTTTCTGTTTGGTGTTTATAGTGACTGAACCTGGTTTGTTGGAACCCCGGTTTGCCGTCAGGTCTCTGGATGAGGAGTCTAGTAACAATATGTTGAATTTAAGGCTACTATCATTTTCAAAAGATGAGAATTTTATTTTTGTTTCTTTTTTCAGGTCTGGAAATTGCTAAATAGCATGGAGTATGATTGACCATTGAGCTTCAAAGATTTTAATGTGGGAAAGGTCATCATGACATATAGCTATTATGTCCTTACTTGTAAAAGCATGGCAGATACAAATAGCAGTAATCAGTTTTATCTGCAAATCACTTTACAATTTTCAAAGTACTTTTATATTCATTATCTGAATTTAATCTTCTAAGTAAGTAATCCTATAAGGTATTAAAAGACCATTAGTTTCTTTTCAGGAAGAAATTAAGTGCTTTCTTACTAAGCTTAATGAACTAAACAGTAAGACAAACATAGATTTTCAAATTGAACTTTTTAATCCTATCATGATGCCCCTTGTCACTCAAACTATGAAAGGTCAAATGACTCATTTATAGCCATAAGAAGAATCTACAGTATTTCTAGGATCTGGAAAACAATTACAATATGCATTTAATAAATATTTAGTTTTCCTCAACCTGAAATAGACAAATTATGCAAAAATAAAATCACAAAATGACTTATGAACACTTTTTAAAAAGGTCACAGTACCACACTTCTCCCATCCTTAAGCCTTCCAAAATCTGCTCATATAACAATAAATTCTGGTTTGTCAATAATTTATTTCACAAATCTGTTATGATACAGAAACACAAAGTCAATGAAATTAAGATATTTTCTACAAAGTCACTGTGTAAAAATTTCAAATAAACCTAAAAAGCTGAGTAAACTCTTTCCAAAATCATTCTACCATCTGGAAGCCTGTGTCACTTGAATTTTCAATTTCAAAGAGATAGACAATGCATTTGTGGTATGAAAATTCAAGTTTTCCCAATTTTTGAAATAATGAGATACATTATTCAAGTACAAATGAAAAGTCATTATAAAAGACTTAAAAAAGAATTTATCAAGCAATAAGGCTTAAAGTAAACCTTTTCCAAAACTCTTACCCAGATAGAATTCTGGGTAAGAGTCAACAGGATCATGAAAAATTCAAATAGTCATGGAAGCTAGAGAGAAATTAAAGGAAAAAAAGGTGGGGAGAGAGCAGGATATCAGGAAAACAAAAAGTAGAACAGTGGAGTAGATCCAGGGGAAGGGAGGAGGAATGAGTAAAGGGAGCAAATGCAGAACAAAATTGATCAACTTATCCTATATTGCATCTATGAGTACATCATAATGAATTCCATTTTTATGTATTAACTATAATGGACCAATGTAAAAAATAATAAATAGATGGAAGACCAGTAGAGTAGAGGAAGGGAATCAAGGGGGAGGGAGGAGAGGGAAAGGGAGGTTCTGTGGACTGAATGAGAATGCGCAAGCCATGTTACATGCATTTATGATTATGTCAAAATGAACCCCACTATTGGGCTGGGACTGTGGCTTAGCAGTAGAGCACTAGCCTGGCATGCACGAGGGACTGGGTTCGATCCTCAGCACCACATAAAAATAAATAAAATAAAGGTATTGTGTCCATCTACACTCAAAAAATAAATAAATAAATAAAAATTAACCCCACTATAAAAAATAAAAGAATAAATTTAAAAATTCAATTATCCATTCTGGTATAGACAATGTTCTTACTAAAGTGGAGCACTAGTTCACTTATAATTGCTTTTTATGTCTATAAGGAAAAAAACATATCTTCATTGAAATCACTGCATTAAAACATATAACTCATTTACAAATAAAACAGTATAATCTTACTTTAAAATTTACTATGAAATAATTTCCAATACAATCTCTAACAGTATTCCTCTGATATAATCTCTAAATAAGTCCTCTGATACTAGTCTTATACCATATTAAGTTAAATGAGCTATTCAAAGTATTTGAGTCTAAAAATATACCGTTTTCTCATTCTGAACTAGTTGGTTTGGTATTTAAACTAAATGTTATTAAATGCTGCACTGATAAACTCCCAATGTATTATGCAGAAAGTAATCGCACCACTGAAGGCTGGAACTATGAACCTATTGTCCCCCCTCACCCAATACATACACATAAACAAAACAAAAACTAAAATGAACAAATGGCAGTACAGAAAATGAATGTGAGAATAAAAGAGCTGATACCTGGAAGAAATCTTAGGTTTCCCTGAAGACAAGATAAACTGGAAAGAAAACTGCTATTAAAAAAGCATCAGGTGGGGGAGGACACTTTTTATTTTTCTTAAAAATTACTGATCTACTTTGCTTCCACTTTTGTTGGACTCAGATATTAACAGATATTCTAATGCTTAAAAACACTGTCTAATAAAATCCAAATCTGGAACTAGGAAAACAATGAAAATATCTACTTTAAAAAGATCTTATTAAAAGAACTGTCTTTGCAATCATTAAAAAAAAAAAAAAAAAAAAAAAAAAAAAACAGACTGGCCAGGCCTACTGGCACATACCTGTAATCCCTGCAACTTGGAGGCTGAGGCAGGAAGATAGCAGGTTCAAAGCCAGCCTCAACAACTTAGAGAAGCCTTAAGCAACTTAGTGAGACTCTCTCTCTAAATAAAATATATAAAGGGCTAGAGATGTGGCTCAGTGGTTAACCACCCCTTGGTTCAGCCCCCAGTACCAAAACAAGCAAACAAACAAAACCACATTGGTTAGCCATTACCAAAAAATTTAAATAGGTATTTTCTTTTTACAAAATGAACCCCTATTAGAGCAAAAAATTAAAAAGGCCCAGCTCCTTTGATCTTAAGAAAGTAAAATCCATTGATTTAACATCAATTTTCTATATAAGTCTTTAAGATTCCCATATTTACTGAACAAAAAATTCATAAGCAAACTGCAAATCTGAGTAGGTTACACTCTCTAGCAGATATGAAAAAAGGTAATTTTTTTTTACATCTGTACCATCTTAACAAATATGAAATATGTATGATAAAAACTGTTTTTCAGAATCCAGCAGTAAAGGTTTGCCACTTGAAACAGCAATTCAACGAAGTCATTTCTAACCTAACTTGCAATTTCAGTATGAGTTCTAAATTCTGAAACAGCTTAGAATCGAATCTGCTAACACTAACTATAAAGAGCCAGTAAGCTTTTGAGAAGAACTGAAAATCTGATGCTTGAATGTTTATATAATAGTCACTTAAAATAAAAAAGTTTAAAGAGAAGACATTTGAGGTTAAAATCAAACTGATTTTAACTGAACCTAAAATCAAACAAATGTTGGTTTTTATTTTAAAAGGGCAAGAGATTTCTAACATCAGGATGGAAAACTAAAACATATCTGCCTGTTTTATAAATATCCATGTCCTTTCTTGGATTCAGAAATCCACTTTAGACCACGTCCCTTGGGTTTCTTCTATCTTCCATCTCCCTGAACACCACTGCTGTATTAAGATACCAACATTTAGCCAAAGGCAGAGATCAAATAAGTCGTCTGAAGATTTCTAAAAACTAAAACAGGCAGAAAGGTGGAGGAAATATTTTATGCCTAGAGCTGCCAGAAATCCTTCTCTCCTTTTAGAAAAGTAAACTTCTTGCTTTAAAGATAATCATTTTTAAGAACAAAACATGATACTATACACAAACACATACCATTCTGATAATAATTCTAGAAAATGATAATAAAATCCTACAGATTTTGCCAGTGTGTTGGAAAAACAAAAGTGAAAAAAAGACTTAAAGAAAAACCTGTATGCCAAAAGATTTTTTCTCCAGTAAAAAAAAAAGCAATAAAAGAGATTCAGATTAACCAGAATCTCCCCTTCCTTCACTCAACGTGGATTCTTTAACACTGAAAGAATGCTTTCCAAAATTAGTTTTTACTGTATTAGTTGATTCTATTTAACCACGAAGAAAACATATCAATTAACTCCATTTTAAAAAATGAGTATATTACAGTGCGTGTACACATACATATTTACCCCACTCCCTGGGCTGGATACTGAACTCAGGGCTTTGCATATACTGACCATGTTACTCTACCACTGAGCCCTACCTCCAGCCAATAATATATTTTGACTTGATTACCTATGGCACTCTTCTGCTTGCTGTTCTAATATTTCAAAAGTCTTTGGATAAAAAAGAACAAAAAACACTAAAGTCACATTTTTATATATTTTCACCGTTATCAACTGCTTGCAATTAATTTTAGCTCACTGAAATACATTTTGTCATGAAAGAGAAATCTAACTCAATTCAAATATTCTCAATATACACAAACACCTGGGCAAAAATATTGCATCAATTACTTTTATGCACATGTATCAAAATCTCTGTGAAGTATAGCACAAAAAAGTAGCTCAGTTTTTCATAAACTATGAGTTGGTTGCACTTTTACTTCTGTGGTTCATTGCAAAATTTTTAAAGTAATGTTTAATTGTTCACATTATTCACCCCATTAAGAGTTCTCTCAAGAGAATATAATGCAAAACATTTGGCTGTCTAAATGACAGTGTTGAAACTTGCAGTGTACAGATAAAAAAAAATAAATCCCTGTTAATTTATCAGTATGTTTTAATATTCCCTGTTGAAAGATATCAATTGCACAGGAAGTCCAAATGCTGGAAAGAATCTAGAAAAGTGACAAGAGAATGATGACTTTTTAAAATGCTGACGCTTTTTCACACCCAGGTTCAGTCACGCCAGCTGGAGAGAGGTGTTAGGTATGGCTTTATTCCTTTAAATCTGAGAAATGTAGTCATTTCCATGACATTTCAAAAACTGGAACAAGAGAAATTTATCCTCATGATCCTGATTCTTCTGATTCAAAATCACATTTAGGAAAAAATTTCATGCAAACTTAAAAAAAAGATATTTGGATAGATCACTTGTGTGCTATTGATTAGTCAAATTATTCTGTCTCCGATTTCCTAGTGAACTAGTGACTGAGCCATTTCAGACATGACATCCATTAAGGGGGCCTTTGCTCCTAACTGTATAAGGGTCCTTGTCAGTGGTCTGACTTGCACAAGTACACACAGCCCCCGATAGGCGTTTAAGTCCTCTTTGGAAGACACTGTTGGAGAGACTATAAATGACACAATTGCAGAAACTGTTACTAATAGCAAGCCAGGTGGTCAAGAAGGATACGAAGCGGTTGCTGTGGCCAGTGGAACTCTCCAACAAGAAGTAGATAATATAGGGCAACCAGAGGACATAAAATACACTAGTGATGCGGAACAGGACCATGGCATAACGCTTATCGGGACAGGCCTGTTCTTCCCCAGTTTCCCCACTCTGGCTGCTGAAGCGGGCTTGCCTTTCGCTGATTTCCTTTGTATGCTGTTGGCAGATGCGGAAGATGTTGAAATATGTGAAGCAGACAATGAGGGCTGCTGGGGCATATAACATTATCACGATGAACAAGGTGAAGTATGGGTCTGTGTGCCAGGACTCCGCACACCACTGAAAGACATCTCCATGATATCCAGGTTTGCCCCAGTGGAAAAAGGAAGGCAGGAAGATGAGGGTGGAGTATAGCCAAATCAGGAAAATACACAGGCGTAGTCTCCAGGGTGTAACCAGGGTATTATACATTAAAGGCTTAGTGATGGCAATGTATCTATCAATGCTGATACAGGCCAGAGAAGCCATAGAGACACTCTTCAGAACTGATACTGCAAAGCCAAATATCTGGCAAGTCAAGGACTCCTCTAATGGTAGGGAATAATGAAGGAGTGATAAAGAAGGGACCAAGCAGCTTACCCCCACCAGGAGGTCAGCATATGCCATTGTCTGGATAAAATAACTTGTAGTGTGATGGTTCAACAAAGGTGCACAGTGAAATACAAAAATCACAATGATGTTGCCAGAAATAATCAATACTGTTAGAAAAACAATAATCAGCACTTCCAAAAGGCAAAAACTGACAGTTTCCAAGTAGTCAAATGCCAAGAGACAAAAAGGGTGGCTGCTCTGATTACCATCCAAGGTGGAGTTCATCTTGAGCTCAGGAGTGATCTCTCACTTCATGCTGCCGCTTGGCTGCTGCCAACAGTTCAAAGGAGCAGCTGCTGTCATTGCGGTCAGCTGTGCATGTGTATAATAATGCCAGAAGAGCCTCAGTCCCCAAGCTCCCGATGCTGCTGCTCTGATGCATTGCCTGCAGTGCAATTTCCCTTTAAATCCTTCTTGGAATAGGGAGAGCCAAGAGCCGTCGTCTGGCCAGTCCCAGACGAGGCCATAGTGCCAAGTTCACCATACATATAGCACCAAGGGAGAAAGGTAAATTTTGGGGACAATGTCTTCAGGCCAAGTTAGGGTAGAGAAAAGGACTAGAAGAAGGGAGGAAGATTAGGAGCTTCAGCAGGAGTTGTAATGAGTCTCCTCTGAACAGCTGATAGAAGAAAAGGAGAAAGCAATTTACATTTGCATCCAGTGCCCTAAATCGAAGAACCTAGCTAGCCCAGGCTGCTGTCACCCTTCCCACTCCACCCCTTCTGATATCACTATGATGGCTACAATCGATAACACCCCACATAACTGGTTCTTACTCTAAAGAGAAGCAACACCACACCAAGCTTTCAAGATCAACATAAAACAAAAGCAATCACAGATCAATCTACCCCCATTTTCTTTCATTTGAGTTGTTTATAGAATCTGCTTATGGTAATTCTGAAAACATTTCATTACAATCACCACTAGTAAAATTAGCCAAGATTAACTTATTTTTTCCCATGAAATCCAATGTAATATTTTACATCTGAAAACAATTTAATAGAATATAACTGTTTAACTCAATTTCAGTGTTACCTGTAAGTCTGCACGCTGCAATCCAAACAAAAGCCACAATACATCCTTAAGAGAAAGCCTTGCAATGCAGGAGTGTGCTTCCCTCCTGTGTACTGCAGAACTGAGACACAGAGGGAGGGGATAAAGGAGAAGGAGGGGAAACAGGGAGAAGAGGGGGCTTGGAAAAAGGAAGAAAGGGGGAGGGGAAAGAAAATGCATGCACATGCTCTGGCATCTTTAGCAACTCATTAGAATGCATTGCCAGAGAGGTGCTCCTGGATTTCCAGACTGCACAGTGGGGGAATGGCTTAGTACACCCGCAGTGCAGCATTTAAAAGCTGTTTCCTCGTCTGTCTGGAATCCCTCTCTTAAGCAGAAAAGCAAGGAAAATCTGTAGCAAGGAAAACGGGTAGTAGCCAGGGCAGCGAGTCAGGAATTAGATATGAATACATTTCCACAAAGGCAATAATGGGAAATTCCTATTTTCTTTTAGCATTTTTCCAAGGAACAAAGAATATTAAAGAAGAAGTGTGTTAACTGTATATGGCAAGTGAGAAATCATAATTCAGCTGCATGAGAAGTTCTAGCTGAACAGTTAAACATTCAGCATTTTCTCTCTCATGATTCACTGGATATTCACCAGTTTTAAGGAACTTTAAAATCAGTTTTTCAAGATAAAAATAAAGAAAATGTTCCCAAATCTGATATTACAAAAAGCACACACACACACACACAGAAGAAAATTTACACTGTTCCCATATTCAACACTATCCTTTAGTTCTGAGATACCATTTCTTGCTTCTAGTTTACTGAGAAGCAGTACACAAATATACAAAAAATGAATAAGCAAATGTTCTATTTCCACCTAGGCTTGAAAATTACAGGAAGTTTCATGGTGCAAATCAGTGTTTGTATCATGACACACATAAAAAAATCTTGTTTCTGCCTATTTAAAACAATATAAACTGGAGTTATACTGTGGTTCTTCTGGTAATGTCATAAATGACAATTTTCAGTTAATCAGGAGTTGGATGCTATGGAAATGGCGTAATTTTAATATCTTTTCCTCCAGATATCTTTGAACCTTTTTTAAAACTGTTTTGTAGTTGTTGATGGACCTTTATTTTATCTACCTACCTACCTACCTATCTACCTGCAGTGCTGAGAATTAAACCTAGTGCCTCACACACATTAGGTGAGCACTCTACCCCAACCCTCGGCTACAACAACAGCCCTCTTTTAACTTTTAATTCATCTTTCTAAACAAAGTTCCCCATACCCAGTAGAGTAAAAGAAAATAATGCTGACATTTGTAAGTATTCTCGGAGGTTTGCACACCTGGGTAGACACATAGGTGATCCAACTTTAATTTTATTCATTTTATACATGTGGCTTTCTGATTCCAGGAAAAAGTCCACTCCATCAGAATTCAATGAATAACATTTCAAATCTAAAACACTGTGCTTACTACATGAAAGCAGTTAAGTAGAAAAAACTATTTGAGCATAAGCCTGACAGCAACATCCAACAGGTCTTACTGGAAAACATGGCAAAGTATGGCACAGTAAAAAGATCAATAATTGAAGGAACATCTGTTCTGATTTTACTCAGCCTCTCTCAGCCTCTGTTTCAACATCTGTAAGATCAGGACAATACTCCCCCCACTTCACGAGGTTGTTGGGAAATAAAAAGTGCACTCAAACTCAAAGGAATTACAAACACCTATGACATACAAGGTATTTAACTGTTCACCTTCTGCCCCTGCAACTGAAATAGTAGTCCCAAGAGCCAGTGCACTACTTGAGGCTGGGCTCCTCTGTATCCTGAAGTGTCCTCTCTTACTATCACTGCAAAGTTCTAAGGCACACAACAGCTCTCTGGATACAATACTGTCATGCATTACTCAAATACATTAAGGCTATGCATATGCAAAACAGTGAAAATAGGGTTGGGGTTGTGGCTCAGTAGTAGAGCACTTGCCTCACGTGCCTGAAGAACTGGGCTCGATTCTCAGCACTGCATAAAAATAAATAAAGTCCACTGACAACTAAAAATATATTAAAAAAAAAAAAACCCAACAACAACAGTTAAGATACCCAGAGAGAAGAAAGAATAATATGGCATCAATTATTCCCTCTACACAAATAATTGCTATGCTGTGGTCTTCAGCCCCAATCTCACACTAAGCTCCCTCTTCCATTTACAGTTTTGCCTGTTGAGGCTTACATCTTCCTTTCACTACATGCCCTTGCAGATTTTTATCTGCAATATGTCCAAAATCAAATACATTTTTTTTTTTTTCCCACAAATAAGCCTCTCTTTGCACTCTGGCGTAACATTAAGGAATTGTCTTGACAATTCTCTCCCTCAATGCAATGTTCTTAGTTACCAAGTCCTGGAATTTTTTACAGTTGTTCTCTAATTTATTTCTTCCTTTTAGTTTTTAATTTAAGCCACTATTAATAACTTTCCAGCTTTGTTCATTTGCCTAATCTCTTCATTTCTTCCTGATAAAATACTCAAAAGCATACATTCTATTATGGTACTCCACTGTTTAAAAAAAAAAAAGTCAATGGTTCCCTTACTGCTTTTCCAATCTGATACTATCATTCCACTTCCCCCAATCGCCTTGCCCTACAATCAGTCCAGGTTACTCACTATTCTACATGCTTATCATAAATTTTATTCTAAACCCTTTTTTATTGAGGGATTAACAAATATTGAATTAATAAAGGAATGATTTCTGAATTACTTATTTTCAATAAGTGGAACAAGTATTTGATAAAGTAAGGAATCCAGAATTTTCTACTACTTGGTGAATTTGGTCATGCAGCTTATTCCCTCTACATCTCAGGGTCCTTTGTATAAAACTAAAGAGTTCAGTTCTTTCAACATTTTTCTAATAAACCACTCTAGGAACTACAATCAAAATATTCATATAGAAAACTTAAAAAATGAAAAGGGCTAATAGCTATAGGTAGGCAAATCAGTCAATAATTAAATGTTTTGTTTTGAACTGAAGAAAAATATTTTGTTCCAAAAAGATAAAATATTAGTGGCTTGGGGAAGGTAGTAAATCCATATTCTTACAAAAATCCACAGGTACATTTTCTCTTTAAAATAACACAGACCCATGATGCTTTCAGAAATTGGCAAGTTTTTTCTGCCTTTTGAGTACATGACATTCCTCAGACTTTAACATCATGCCTGCCATGTAGCACTCTATGCTACCCCAACTACCTACCTCCTAATAACATTTCTAAACAAGAGACCTTTTAGGGCTGGGGATGTGGCTCAAGCGGTGGCGCGCTCGCCTGGCGTGCGTGTGGCCCAGGTTCGATCCTCAGCACCGCGTGCAGACAGAGATGTTGTGTCCGCCGGGTACTAAAGGATAAATGTTAAGAGATTCTCTCTTTCTCTCTCTCCCTCTCACTCACTCTCTCTTTAAAAAAAATAATAATAATTAAAAAAAGAGACTTTTAGATGCACATGATATAACAATACAATTTGGTCCATATCATTCACTAGTACTTTCCCCTTCCCTCTCCTCCCTATATTTCCCCTCTGATTCTCATTGGAAACACCCCCCCAACTCACATCTTTCTTTTCGTTTTTTCTCTTTAGCCTCCATATATGAGAGAAAACACATGACCTTTTATTTGAGTTTGGCTTATTTTATTTAACATAATGTTCTCAAGTTCATTTGCAGGAAACTGAACGCATTCGATTATTATTATTTTTATTTTTTGGCATTGGGGATTGGACTCAGGAACACTCAACCACTGAGCCACATTCCCAGGCCTCTTTTGTATTTTATTTAGAGACAGGGTAGCACTGAGTTGCTTAGCACCTCATTCTTGCCTCAGCCACCTAAGCTGTGCCACCACATTCAATTATTTTTGACTGAATAAGCAACAGGTGCCTAATACAAAAACAGTTCTGCTTTTAGGTTGGAATATCTTTCAAGTAATAATCTGGTATGATAATTCTAACTGCTGGTTGGGCATCCCTAACGTGAAGGTTGAAAATCTAAATGCTATGAAATTTCAAATTTTTGAGTACTGATACAATGCTCAAAAAGTTTTATATTTTGGAGCATTTTGGATTTCAGAGTTTCAGATTAGGGATGTTCAACTGGCAAAGACTCGCAAATATGCCAAAACTCGAAAACCTCCAAAACAGGAAACACTTCTGGTCCCAAGCATTTTAGACAAGGAATACTCAATTAGGTTAAGGTATATGACATTTTTGCATGGCAAAAGTCAGCAATTTTAATATGATCAAGCTCAATACACTTTAAAAAAAATTTCTTCTAAGTTGCAGATGAACACAATTGCCGGGTTTCTGCTCTCTCGACTAAAAGGCTCAGGGGTCACTCCAGTTAAACTGGGCTAACTGGGCTGCACAAAATAACCACACAAGAGACACAAATACCTTTTTCTTTGGGGTCGCTGTGACGGCTCCTCTGACCTTAAGGGTCTGCAGAAAGAGAGAGAGCGACAGCATGTGCTGACCCCTTTTATTGAGGAGAAGCTACTCAAATGAGGCAAGGGGTCAGGTTTCAGGGGGCTGAGTATCTTCATGATGTCCACTGTCAGCAGGTGACTGACACCTGGGTAGGCCATACCCAAGGACACAGTAAGAGAAGGGGACACACACAAGGGACTTCCATGGAAGATTCTATCCTAAACAGGGCAAGGGGTTATATTACAAAGGAACAGGTGAGCATAGCTTCACCCATGGGGCTATAGCAAGACATACCCATGCACGAGACACCGACCACATTTCTGTGACTGAGCGCCTCAGCACCCAGCCGGGGAGTGTGACCCAGTCACGTGTAAGGTTGGTCTCCCACACACAATATCTTTATTTTTATGTGGTGCTAAGGACCAAACCCGGGGCCTCATGCATGCAAGGCAGGTGCTCTATCACTGAGCTACAACTCTAGCCCCGACATTTTTTTTTAAGATACATTTTTAGTTGTAGATGGATACAATACTTTTATTTTATTTATTTTTATGTGGTGCTGAGGATCAAACCCAGTGCCCTCACATGTTCTAGGCAAATGTTCTACCACTGAGCTACAAGCCCAGCTCTACATTTACATTCCAGTAAGTTCAAAACCTTTTATGTCAGGTGTGGTGGTCATACCTGTAATCCCAGTGACTCAGGAAGCTAAGTCAGGAGGATCACGAGTTCAAATCCAGCCTAAGCAACTTAGCAAAACTAAACAACTCAATGAGACTCTCTCATTGGGTTAAGTGTCCCTGGGTTCAATCCCCAGTACCAAACACCCCCCCCCCAAAAAAAAAAAAAAAACCCAAACAAACAAAAAAACAAAAACCCTTTAAAGCTCCCTAGACAGACATTACTTACAAGAACTCCCTAGAGGAGAAATGACTTCATAGAGACATCATGGTTTAAAATTACTTTCACAAATAAAACTTTAAAGGGATCTACTATAGTTAATTGCTCTATTGGAGCATGCAATGCACCGGAAACTTCACAACAACCTAATTTCCTATAGAATCAGACAGCAAAAGAACTCAGCTGTGATATGAAAAATTGTGCTCTATATGAGTAATAAGAATTGTAATGCATTCTGCTGTCATGTATTTAAAAAAAAAAAAAAAAAGAAAACTCAGCTGTGAAACACTGGAATCATGGCCTGTATTTTGAGGCAGGGCTCAAACACTCCAATGGTCCCTCAGTATAAGGGAGACTAGTTCTGGGGAACTGTGTCAGACACCAAAATCTGTAGATGCTCAGGTTCCTTATAAAAAGGGTGAAGTATTTGCATTTAACCTACATAATCTTCCTGTATCCTGATTACTTGTAAAACTGATATAACGTAGATGCTATTTAACTATTATGTTGTTTAAAAAATATTGTCAAGAAAAAAAGTGTGTGTAAATATTCAGTACTAAAGCAATTTTTTTCAATTAACACTTTCAATCTCTAGTTGGTTAAATTTGGGGATATGGAACCCACAGATATGTAATCTTTGGATATAGAGGACCAATAGTATCTGATTTTCCACAATGTTAAAGTTTAAAGAAGGATCAACCACTTACTTCAGGAACCAGAGGAAACGAATGGTCATAGGTACAGAATCCCATCTGAGTTCAAGGAAGCTAGTTAGAGCACTAAGACTAGTACTCAGGATTTCAAACTTCACATCCAGCACTGTTCTTGATAAATCAATCCCCTTTTATTGTTGGGCATCCACAGGCAGGTTCCTGTGAGTAAGTATTATTTAATCACTGCCTAGTAAATCAATCTGCTTTATAATGAAATCATAACTAATAATTTGATAATGAAATCATAACTAATAATTTATTTTTCCAGACTTGTAAAATTGCATCTGGGCCTTTATAGTCTCCTTTGAATAAACAATTAGAAATGTAAATATTGGTTATATGAGCTTGCTACTAGTTTAGGTTCTGAATAAAAGCTTCATGGCAAAAATGTTCCTTCCACTGAAATTGACAATCACTGAAGAAAACAATGCAGATTAGTTTCAGAAAAAAGGCCAAAAGGATGGAAGGAAGGAAAAACATCAAGATACATTGCTATTTCATTATTTTCTCATTATTAAAAAGGTCTCAGAGCCCAGCACAGTGGTGTAAGCCTGCAATTCCAGCTACTTGGGAGGCTTAGACAGGAGAATCCCAAGTTTCAGGTCAGCCTGGGCAACTTAACAAGAACTTGTCTTAAAAATAAAAAGAGCTGGGGGAAAAAATCTGTTGTAGAAATAGTTTGGTGTAAATTTTGCCTATTAAACACTGACTTAAAAGGAACAGAAAGACATACTTACATAAAATAAAAAAACTTGGGGCTGGGGATGTGGCTCAAGCGGTAGCGCGCTTGCCTGGCATGCGTGCGGCCTGGGTTCAATCCTCAGCACCACATACAAATAAAGATGTTGTGTCCGCTGAAAACTAAAAAATAAATAAATTCTCTCTCTCTCTCTCTCTCAAAAGAAAAAAAAAACAACTAAGAAAACCTAAAACCAACAACAACAACAAAACAAAACAAAGAAGGAACAGGAGGATTCTGGAAATAGAAAATGCCTTCCTTTGTCTTTATTCTCAACTCCAACTTAACATAAGTCACCAAACCCTAGGATAACTGGCAATTGGAGCTAAGAGGCTTCCATTGGAGTCTTACTAGTATCATCTAAAGATCAGGACTGAAGAGCTCCTGGCCAAAGACCAGAAAGAAAAGAACACAAAGAATTTAGTTAGAGGTACTTGTTCTGTAGAAATTTATTACATGGAGCCAACTGTAGACAATATCAAGTCTATCATGTTGATCAACTATGCACTCCATCAACAAATGAAAGAAAATCATGTTCATGAAATGCTGAAAAAGCTCTTAATAAAATTCAGTAGACATTCCTAATAAAAATTCCAACCTTAAGCTGCTCACAGTGGTGCATCCCTGTAATCCCTGCAATTCAGAAGACCTGAGACAGGAAGATTGAAAGTTCAAGGCAGCCTCAGCAACTAAACAAGGCTCTGTCTCAAAAAATAAAAAGGGCTGGAGATATGGCTCAATGGTATAGTGCCCCTAGGTTCAATCCCTCAGCACCATCACCACCACCAACAACAAATTCCAACAAAGAATTAAAAAAAAAAAAAAAAAGAAAGAAAGAAAGAAAGAAAGAAAAAAAAAAGAAAGAAAACTTAAATAAAAATTATTTATAAAAAATAAATAGCATATTTCTCCCAAAGATTGAAAAGCTAAAATCATTTTAACTAAAATCAGGAATTAGAGAAGGAATTTAATTATCACCATCATCAAATCTGACACTGTCTTAATATTTCTACCACATATAAAAACAAAATCAAGACAACTGGTAGCTTCCATAGACACTGAAATCAAAGAGGTGAAACATTTTTACTGTATATTTAGAAATCTAAAATATGCATTTTTGGAAATCATCAAAACTCAACAGCTAGATGAACAGAAAATTTATCAATGTTTTTTCTCCATTGTACCAAATGGAAAAACAAAAATACCCTCCACTTACCTTGTGAGTACTCTAAGATAATCTGGGAATAAAATAAAAAAGGCACAAGACTCACAAGAAGGCATATCTGAAGTCTTTACTGAACAGGTAGAAAGACATCCCATTATTCTTAGTTGTGAAGATATAATAACAATTTTGGATTTACACACTCAATGTCAATTAATGAATTCAAATTAGAATCACTACATAACCTTATAAGATAGTGGTGGTGATGAGATTGGATAAATGATTTTAAGGCTTCTGTGGAAGATTAAAATTGAAAGAATAGTCAAGTAATTCATAGGAAATAGAAAAGACTTGCTTCACAAAGTATCAGAACATAAATAATAGCCTCTTTAGTCAAAAGAGTATTGAGAGAGGAAAACACAAACAGGTTAGTAACAGAACAATCCCAGTATAGATGATAGAATGTAAGATATGACAATGATGGTAGTTGTACTCAGTAGGAAAATAGGAATAACACAACTGGTTATCCATCTGGAAGAAAGTAAAATTGGAATGCTATCTTATGCTGTGTTCAAAAATAAATGCCAGATGGACTAAAGACATAAAAATTAACATGCAAAATAAAAATATTGTATCAAAATCTCCAAATTACATTTACAAAAGACTCTTAGGAGAGGTTTTTAAAGTTTGTGCAGTAGTGGGAATCAAACTCAGGGGTTTTTACCACCAAACTACATACCCTTTTATTTTTGGTACTGGGGATTGAAACAAGGGGCGTTCTGCCATGGAACTACATCCCCAGTCCTTTTTATTTTGAGACAGGGTCTGACTAAGTAGCTGAGGTTAGCCTAGAATTTGCCATCCTCCTGTCTCAACGTCCTGAGTCCATAGGATTATAAGTGTGTGCCACCATGCCTGGCAAGAGATAGGAAATATCTTAACCATGACACATTTTCTACATAGGAATTGAAAATGTTTTGCAAGGCATGAAACCATAAATAAAGTCAATTAAAAATTGACTAAATAGAAGTGGTGAAAGAGAGCATCCCTGTCTTGCTCCCATTTTTAGAGAGAATGCTTTCAATTTTTATCTATTTAGAATGATGTTGGCCTGGGGCTTAGCATAAATGGCTTTTACCATGTTGAGATACATTCCTGTTATCCCTAGTTTTTTAGTATTTTCAATATGAAGGGGTGCTGTATTTTGTTGAGTGCTTTTACAACATCCATTGAGATGATCATATGATTCCTATTCTACTGATGTGATAAATTACATTTATGGATTTTTTCGTATGTTGAACCAACCTTGAATCCCCGGGATGAATCCCACTTGATCGAGGTACACTATCTTTTTGATATGTTTGCCAGAATTTTAATGAGAATTTTTGCATCTATGTTCTTTAGAGATAGTTGGTCTGAAGTTTTCTTTCTTTGATGTGTTTATGCCTGGTTCTGGAATCAGGGTGATATTGACCTCATACAATGAGTTTGGAGGTGTTCCCTCTTTTTCTATTTCATGAAATAATTTGAAGAGTTTTGGTATTAGTTCTCCTTCAAAGGTCTTGTAGAACTAGCTGTGTTTTCATTCGGTCCTGGGCTTTTCTTGGTTGGTAGGCTCCTGATGGCGTTTTTCTATTTCATTGCTAGAAATTTATCTGTTTAACTTGTGCATATCATCCTGATTCAACTTGGGCAAATCATCCGACTCTAGAAAATTTGCCAATGCCTTCAATATTTTCTATTTTTTTGGAGTAAAAGTTTTCAAAATAATTTCTAATTATCTTCTGTCTTTCTGTAGTGTTGTTGTGATATTTCCTTTTTCATCATCAATGTTAGTAATTTGAGTTTTCTCTTTCCTTCTCTTTGTTAGCATGGCTAAGGGTTTGTCAATTTTATTTATTTTTTTCAAAGAACCAACTTTTGTTTTGTCAATTTTTTCAATTATTTCTTTTGTTTCAATTTCATTCATTTCATCTCTGATTTTAATTATTTCCTGTCTTCTACTGCTTCTGGTATTGATTTGTTTCCTATTTTTCTAGGGCTTTGAGATGTAATGTTTGGTCATTTTTTTTGAGACAGATGAAAAAAATTAAAGGAATATGGATAGAAAAAGAAGAACTCAAACTAGCACCATTTGCCAACAATATGATTCTATCCTTGGAAGACCCAAAAAATTCCACCAGAAAACTTCTAGAACTAGTACATAAATTCAGCAAAGTAGCAAGATACAAAATCAACACCTATAAATCAAAGGCATTTCTGTATATCAGTGACAAATCCTCTGAAAGGGAAATGAGGAAAAACTACCCCGTTCACAATAATCTCAAATAGAAAAAAAAATATTTGGGAATCAATCTAATAAAAGAGGTTAAAGACCTCTACAATGAAAACTATAGAACGCTAAAGACAGAAATTAAAGAAGACCTTAGAAGACGGAAAGATCTAACTTGTTCTTAGGTAAAATTAATATTGTCAAAATGACCATACTACCAAAAGCACTATACAGATTTAATACAATTCCAATGAAAATCCCAATGACATTCCTCATGGAAATAGAAAAAGCAGTCATGAAATTCATCTGGAAAAATAGGAGATCCAGAATAGCTAAAGCATTCCTTAGCAAGAAGAGTGAAGCAGGTGGCATCACTATACCAGAATTTAAACTATACCACAAAGCAATAGTAACAAAAACAGCATGGTATTGGCACCAAAATAGACTGATAGACCAATGGACACAGAGACAAACCCACATAATCACGGTTATCTTATATTAGACAAAGGCACCAAAAACATACATTGGAAAAATGATAGCCTCTTCAACAAATGTGCTGAGAAAATGGAAATCCATATGCAACAAAATGAAAATAAACTGCTCTCTCTCACCATGAACAAAACTCAACTCAAAGTAGATCAAGGACCTAAGAATTATATCAGAGCCCCTGCATCTAATAGAAGAAAAAGTAGGCCCAAATCTCCATCATGTTGGATTAAGCCCCTTACTTCTTTAATAATAATCCTACAGTACAAGAATTAAAATCAAGAATCAATAAATGGGATGGATTCAACTAAAAAGGTTCTTCTCAGCAAAAGAAACAATCAGTGAGGTGAATAGAGAGCCTACATTTTGGGAGCAAATTTTTACCTTACACACATCAAACAGAGCACTACTCTCTAGGATATATAAAGAACTAAAAAATCTAAACACCAAAAAACTAAATAACTCAATCAATAAGTGGGCCCAGGAACTGAACAGACTCTTCTCAGAAGAAGACATACAATCCATCAACAAATATATGAAAAAAATGTTCAACATTTCTAGCAATTAGAAAAATGCAAATCAAAACTACTTTAAGATTTCATCTCATTCCAGTCAGAATGCAGCTATTAAGAATACAAACAACAATAAGTGTTGGCGAGGATGTGGGGGAAAAGGTACACTCATACACTGCTGGTGGGACTGCAAATTGGTGCAGCCAATGTGGAAAGCAGTATGGGGATTTCTCAGAAAATTGAGAATGGAACCACCATTTGAACCAGCTATCCCACTCCTCGGTCTATACCTTAAGGATGGAAAAACAGCATACTATAAGGGACACAGCCACATCAATGTATATAGCTGCAAATTCACAATAGTTAAACTGCGGAAGCAACCTAGATGCCCTTCAGTAGATGAATGGATAAAGAAAATGTGGCGTATATATACACAATATTCCATTGTGAATTATGTGTGTGTGTATATATGTGTGTGTGTGTGTGTATACATACATACACACACACACACACACACACACACACAGGGGTAGAAAAGATGGTGGATTGAGATGGACATCATTACCTAAGTACACGTATGAAGACACAAATGGTATGACTATACTTTGTATACAACCAGAGATATGAAAAATTGTGCTCTATATGTATAATATGAATTGTAATGCACTCTGCTGTCATATATAACAAATTAGAATAAAAAAATAAAAATAGACTAAAATATGTATAATGCAGCTGCAAAACATTAATATTCATAATTTATAGAGAGTGATCAGAAATTAACCTCTTAAATAGACAAAGGTACAATGTTGGGGAGTGATATTGGCCCAATTATATTGTTATATTGTGTGCATGTATGTGCAACAACATATCCCACTACTATGTACAACTGTAATAATCACCAATAAAAAATGTGAATAGCATGGGGCTGGGGTTGTGGCTCAGCAGTAGAGTACTCACCTACCTTGTGCAAGCTAGGTTCGATCCTCAGTACCACATAAAAATAAATAAACAAAAATAAAGGTATTGTGTCCAACTACAACAGAAAAAATTGTTTAAATGTGAATAGCAAAAAAAAAATGTACAAAGAATATGAAGAAGTAATTCACAGAAGAGCAAAATCACTCACATTTATTGGCAGTCAGGGAACTACAAACTAACAATACATTGGTATCACATCTATTGATAGCAAAAATTAAACACAGCAATAACAATAATAATAATACAGGCTGGGATATGTCAATAGGTTCGTTGGCTGGTGGAACTACATTGCTAGTGGAACTATAAACTACCACATCCTGAAAGCCAAACAGAAAATAAGTAAATTAAATACAAAATTAAATAACCAAGCTGGGCTTGGTAATGCCTCTAATCACAGCTACTCAGGAGGCTGAGGTAGGAGGATATCAAGTTCAAGGCCAACTCGGTCACTTAGCAAGATCCTGTCTCAAAAAATAAAAAGAATGGGGATGTAGCTCAGAGTACAGTGTCCCTTGGTTCAATCCCTAGTACCAACTATTAACAAACCAACCAACTAACTAGTTTTAAAAATACATCACGCTTTGATCTAGCGTTCATGTTCCTACAACCCTTCCATGAAACTCAAAAGATTTAGAACATGTATAAGAATATTTAGTAAAGCACTATTTAAAAGCTAAAAACATGGGGCTGGTGTTGTGACTCAGTGGTGGAACGCTTGCCTAGCATGTGTGAGGCACTGGGTTTGATTCTCAGCACCACATATAAATAAGTGAATAAATAAAGGTCCATCAACAACAAAAAAACTAAAAAAAAAAAAAGAACAAAATTAAAGCTAAAAACCAGAAACAAAGTAAAGGCCCACCAGTGAAGAAAAGACTACACTTAAAAATAAGCAAAATAAAAATGTACATAGCATATTTATGTGATTCCATAAAATTATGTATATATACATTTTTATATAAAGAAATTTTTACTTATGTTTGAAGATAAACAAATAGGATTATGGGAAAGAATTCGAGGTAGAGTCAGTACTAAGTGGTGCAAATCCTGCCTCTACTTCTTTACTAGTTAAGTGAATGATAGCATATTGTTAAGCCTCAGTGAGTCAATGTTTCTTTATTTTTTTCTAAAATGGAAATAGTAATTACTACCTCACAAGGAATTTCTTAGGATTAAAGAGATGATGGATATAAAATGCTCTGTGTAGCATCTGACACACATTAAGCACTCAAAAAAGGTAACTATTATTATTGTTATGTCATTTGCCTGCTGGATCCCTGCACAAAGTACAAAAGCTGAATAAAACATTTTTCACTTTCAAATGGAAAGTAGAAAGAAAAGAGTGCCTCCAAAATAACTTCTCTGCTTATAAGAAACACCTTTAAAAATATGCAATGTATTTTGTGTTACTAAAAACATCATTTATCCTTGGATCACAAAAGGAATGTGGGGTTGGGGATGTAGTTCAGTGACAAGAGTGCGTGCGTAGCATGCATAAGGCATTGGAATCCATTCCCAACACCAAAGGGCGGAAAAAAAAGATATTCAAAAAAAGTCCTACGAGTACCCCTGACAAGACACGACTGACAATTATAGCAAGATGGTGAGAAAGACATTCATCAGTTTTTTTGCCAAATCAATTTTTGTGCTTTCACTCAGTAAGTTATTTTTCCTATTGTAAATTTAGTCTTTGAAGAAGCTAAGCAAATTTTAAAAACTGTAACATAATAACACATGTAAAACTAGGTTACAAAGCATGTATCTGGCAAAGAAGCCATATTCACAATAATTTCTTAAATTGAGTAATATGGGTAAATGTCAAATATGTCTAATAATATGTACAAATCCCACTACAGTTGCAAGAACATTCACAACAGCTTTATTCATGATGGCTAAAATTGGACCCCAAACCCAAATATGTATAACAGTAGAATGGATTTTTAAGTGTTACTTATTCATATGAAATATTCCTAGCAGCTCTTTCTTTCTGCAGACCCTTAAGGTCAGAGGAGCCGTCACAGTGACCCCAAACAAAAAGGATAAGAGGCAGACTGCTCCAGGACCATCCAGCCCACATCAACCCCACCCAGCCCTTACACAACAGGCAGAGGGAAAGAGGAGCAAACGGAAGGTGAAAGGAAGTGCGGAGATGGCACAAATGGAATGAGAAACCCAAGGCCCAGAAAATAAGTCAGAGGGTCAATGAAAGACCATCAGCCTCCTGGAGCTCACTGCCACAAGGACCCCTACCTGGAAAATGAGAGGGCGGGTACAGAAGGCGGGACACCGCAGAGAAGCGATTAATTAGCAAGCAGGGAGGAAAGTGGCTGCCATTCGGTGGAACCCCGCCGGCCAAGCCTGCACTGACCCCCGGGCTGAGTACGGGATTTCAGACGGGGAAGGAAGCGATACAGTCCCGTCCCCCACAACGGAAACCCCTCCAAGGCAATCAGCGGCCACCATCTTGGAGAGCTGAAGTATCCACCGCCACTCTCCGACAGACTGCAACAATGAAACAGGTCTGTGTCTCCTAGGCTCTCCTAGGCTTTCCGGGGGAGGGAGTATCAGAGTGAGCCCACATAAAGACTAGGGGAAAACTAGAGATACCTGACCTTCAACTCCCCCTCCCATCAGCAGCCAAAACAAAACCTGTCTAGCCAGCGCTGGGGGAGGGGCAAGCAGAAAAAAACAAATGATAGAGTGCCAGGGATCTCAATAGGCAATTGTGCGACCCCAGGGATCCGGGCTGACGGATTCGCCCGGCCTGCCCCGCGGCTACAGAAGGCGGGACGCCGCAGAGAAGCGATTAATTAGTAAGCAGGGAGGAAAGTGGCTGCAATTCTGTGGAATCCTGCTGGATGAGCCCGCACTGACCCCCGGGCTGAGTACGGGATTTCAGAGGGGGAAGGAAGCGGTACAGTTCTATGCCCCAAAACGGGAACAAAACAATAGAGTGCCGGGGTCCCCAATAGACACCCTCCATACCCAACAAACGGCAGGTCCAGAGTACAGTTTGAACAGCCGAGAGCCATCACTCAGGGGAAATCTGGTCTAGCAGAAGAAACCAAGACTAGCAGGAGAAACTAGGGGAGTAGAGGCCAGGCCCTCACGACTGGGCGGCTGGAAACCGCAGGCCCGCCGGCGACAGTTCACCCACTGCCGGCGTAACTGGGCGGTAGGAGAACGCCCGCCCGCCGGCTACCGACCGCAAGATGGGGTGCCTAGAGATCGCCCGCCCACCGGCGACAGCCGGCCGGCTGCCCGCGCGACTGGGCGGCTAAAGTCCACTCCCCTGCCGGCGACCGATCACCCGCCCGCTGCCTGAGATACTGGGCGGCTGGAGACTGCCCGCCTGCCTCAACGGGGAGCTGAAACCAAACAGAGACAGTCCAGTCACACAGCCCCATTAGGAGCCTGGGGCCCGTCATAGCAGAGTAGTGACGTCACTGGAGCTTGGCCGTCGGAATTCCTTCCCAGCAGAATCCCCGTTAGCAGGCACAGTTTAACAACACAAAGAAGAAACAACAGAGTAATAAAGAACCAAAACAAATCTATAGAAGAGAGCAGAAACACAGCAATCAAATGGAGCTGGAAAGTAACATGGACAACATGAGAAAACAAGGGAAAAAAGGAGTACAAACAATACAGGACAACTTAATTCTACAGGAGGACATAGAAACATCAGAAGCAGGGATAGGGAATGAACTCAAGGCCTACCTAACTCGAATGGAAAGGAATATTAGGGAAGACATGAGACAGCAAGTCGAAGCAATAAAAGTATATTTTGAAAATGAATTAAACAAACAAATTCAAATGGCAAAGAACGAGCTCTACCAGGAGATAGAGATCTTAAAAAAAAATCAATCAATAATCCTAGAATTGCAGGAAAATATAAACCAAATTAAAAACTCAAATGAGAATATTACAAACAGACTTGATCAAGTAGAAGTCAGAACATCAGATAATGAAGACAAGGTTTATTAACTTGAAAAGAATATAGTCAACACAGAAAAGATGCTTAAATCCCATGAGCAATCTATTCAAGAGATATGGGATGTCATAAAAAAACCAAATTTCAGGGTCATCGGGATAGAAGAAGGCACAGAGACTCAAACCAAAGGAATGGATAGCATATTAAATGAAATAATTATAGAAAACTTCCCAGAGATGAAAGATGAAATGGATTGCCAAATCCTGGAAACCTACAGGACCCCAAACATTCAAAACCATAATAGACCAGCTCCAAGACATATAATTATGAAGATAGCCAACGTACAGAACAAGGAGAGAATATTAAAAGCTACGAGAGAAAAGAGGCAGATTACATTCAGGGGTAAACCTATTAGGTTAACGACTGATTTCTCATCACAGACTTTGAAAGCAAGAAGATCCTGGAACAATGTATTTCAAAGGCTGAAAAATAATGGATTCCAACCAAGAATACTGTATCCAGCAAAATTAAGCTTCAGATTTGACAATGAAATTAAAATCTTTCACGATAAACAAAAGCTAAAAGAATTCGCAGCAAGAAAACCAGCACTGCAAAGCATTTTGAGCAAAATACTACAAGAGGAATTGAAAAATAGTGCCCAAAACTAACAGCAGGAGGTGTCTCAATAAAGGGGGAGGAAAATAACCAAAAAGTAAAACCAGCCAAACTAAAATAAATAAATAAAGAAGCATGACTGGAAGTACAAATCATATCTCAATTGTAACCTTAAATGTTAATGGCCTAAACTCACCAATCAAGAGACATAGGCTAGTAACCTGGATCAAAAAAACAAATCCAACAATATGCTGCCTTCAAGAGACTCGTATGATAGGAAAAGACATACACAGGCTGAAGGTAAAAGGTTGGGAAAAATCATACCACTCACATGGCCCTCGGAAGCAAGCAGGAGTGGCCATACTCATATCGAATAAAATCAACTTTAAACCTAAGTTAATCAAGAAGGATAAAGAAGGACACTATATCCTGTTAAAAGGAACCATCCACCAACAAGACATAACAATTATCAATTTTTATGCACCAAACAATGGAGCTGCAACGTTCATAAAACAAACTCTCCTCAAGTTCAAGAGTCAAATAGACCACAACACAATAATTATGGGTGACTTCAACACACTGCTCTCGCCATTAGACAGATCCTCTAGACAAGAACTGAATAAAGAAACTATAGAACTCAACAGCACAATCAATAACCTAGACTTAACCGACATATATAGAATATATCAACCATCATCAAGTGGATACACGTTCTTCTCAGCAGCACATGGATCCTACTCAAAGATAGACCATATATTATGCCATAAGGCAACGCTTAGTAAATATAAAGGCGTGGAGATAATACCATGCACCATATCTGATCACAATGGAATGAAATTGGAAATCAATGATAAAAGAAGGAAGGGAAAATCCTACATCACATGGAAAATGAACAATATGTTACTGAATGATCAATGGGTTACAGAAGACATAAAGGAGGAGATGAAAAAATTCTTAGAGACAAATGATAATACAGACACAACATACCGGAATCTATGGGACACAATGAAAGCAGTTTTAAGAGGAAAATTCATTTCTTGGAGTTCTTTCCTCAAAAAAAGAAATAAACAAAAAATAAATGAACTCACATTACACCTCAAAAACCTGGAAAAGGAAGAGCAAAACAACAGCAAATGTAGTAGAAGACAAGAAATAATTAAAATTAGAGCAGAAATCAACGAAATTGAAACAAAAAAAAAACATTGAAAAAATTGATAAAACTAAAAGTTGGTTCTTTGAAAAAATAAATAAGATAGACAGGCCCTTAGCCATGCTAACAAAGAGAAGAGAGAGAACTCAAATTACCAACCTACGGGATGAAAAAGGCAATATTACAACAGACACTACAGAAATACAGAAGATAATTAGAAAGTATTTTGAAACCCTATATTCCAATAAAATAGAAGATAGTGAAGATATCGATAAATTTCTTAAGGCATATGATCTGCCCAGATTGAGACAGGAAGACACACACAATTTAAACAGACCAATAACAAAGGAAGAAATAGAAAAAGCCATCAAAAGACTACCAACCAAGAAAAGCCCTGGACCGGATGGGTATACAGCGGAGTTCTACAAAACCTTCAAAGAAGAATTAATACCAATACTTTTCAAGCTATTTCAAGAAATAGAAAAAGAAGGAGCTCTTCCAAATTCATTCTATGAGGCCAACATCACTCTGATCCCAAAACCAGACAAAGACACTTCAAAGAAAGAAAACTACAGACCAATATCTCTAATGAACTGGGATGCAAAAATTCTCAATAAAATTCTGGCGAATCGAATACAAAAACATATCAAAAAACTTCTGCACCATGATCAAGTAGGATTCATCCCTGGGATGCAAGGCTGGTTCAATATACGGAAATCAATAAATGCTATTCACCACATCAACAGACTTAAAGACAAGAACCATATGATCATCTCGATGGATGCAGAAAAAGCATTTGACAAAGTACAGCATCCCTTTATGTTCAAAACACTAGAAAAACTAGGGGTAACAGGAACTTACCTCAACATTATAAAAGCTATATATGCTAAACCTCAGGCTAGCATCATCCTAAACGGAGAAAAACTGAAGGCATTCCCTCTAAAATCTGGAACAAGACAGGGATGCCCTCTATCACCACTTCTATTCAATTTAGTTCTCGAAGTACTAGCCAGAGCAATTAGACAGACAAAAGAAATTAAAGGCATAAAAATAGGAAAAGAAGAAATTAAATTATCGCTATTTGCGGATGACATGATAATATACCTAACAGACCCAAAAGGGTCTACAAAGAAGCTGCTAGAGTTAATAAATGAATTCAGCAAAGTAGCAGGTTATAAAATCAACACGCATAAATCAAAGGCATTCCTGTATATCAGCAACAAAACCTCTGAAATGGAAATAAGGAAAATCACTCCATTCACAATATCCTCAAAGAAAATAAGATACTTGGGAATCAACCTAACAAAAGAAGTGAAAGATCTATACAATGAAAACTACAGAACCCTAAAGAGAGAGAGAGAAGAAGATCTCAGAAGATGGAAAATGTACCCTGTTCATGGATAGGCAGAACTAACATCATCAAAAAGGGCGATATTACCCAAAGTTCTCTACAGGTTTAATGCGATGCCAATCAAAATCCCAACGGCATTTCTTGTAGAAATAGATAAAGCAATCATGAAATTCATATGGAAAGACAAAAGACCCAGAATAGCAAAAGCAATTCTAAGCAGGAAGAGTGAATCTGGAGGTATGGCGATACCAGAGTTCAAACTGTACTACAAAGCAATAGTAACAAAAACAGCATGGTACTGGTACCAAAACAGGCAGGTGGACCAATGGTACAGAATAGAGGACACAGAGACTAATCCACAAAGTTACAACTATCTTATATTTGATAAAGGAGCTAAAAACATGCAATGGAGTTAGGATAGCATCTTCAACAAATGGTGCTGGGAAAATTGGAAATCCATATGCAACAAAATGAAATTGAATCCCTTTCTCTCGCCATCCACAAAAGTTAACTCAAAATGGATCAAGGAGCTAGATGTCAAATCAGAGACGGTGCGTCTGATAGAAGAAAAAGTTGGCTCCGATCTACATATAGTGGGGTCGGGCTCCAAATTCCTCAATAGGACGCCCATAGCCCAAGAGTTAATAACAAGAATAAACAAATGGGACTTACTTAAACTAAAAAGTTTTTTCTCAGCAAGAGAAACAATAAAAGAGGTAAATAGAGAGCCTACATCATGGGAACAAATTTTTACCCCTCACACCTCAGATAGAGCCCTAATATCCAGAATGTACAAAGAACTCAAAAAATTAAACAATAAGATAACAAACAACCCAATCAACAAATGGGCCAAGGACCTGAACAGACACTTCTCAGAGGAGGACATACAATCAATCAACAAGTACATGAAAAAATGTTCACCATCTCTAGCAATCAGAGAAATGCAAATCAAAACCACCCTAAGATACCATCTCACTCCAGTAAGACTGGAAGCCATTATGAAGTCAAACAACAATAAGTGTTGGCGGGGATGTGGGGAAAAGGGTACACTTGTACACTGCTGGTGGGACTGCAAAATGGTGAGGCCAATTTGAAAAGCAGTATGGAGATTCCTGGGAAAGCTGGGAATGGATCCACCATTCGACCCAGCTATCGCCCTTCTCGGACTATTCCCTGAGGACCTTAAAAGAGCTCACTATAGGGATACGGCCACATCAATGATTATAGCGGCACAATTCACAATTGCTAGACTGTGGAACCAACCTAGATGCCCTTCAATAGATGAATGGATAAAAAGAATGTGGCATCTATACACAATGGAGTATTATGCAGCACTAAGAAATGACAAAATCATAGAATTTTCAGGGAAATGGATGGCATTAGAGCAAATTATGCTAAGTGAAGCTAGCCAAGCCCTAAAAAAAAAATGCCAAATGTCTTCTTTGATATAAAGAGAGCAACTAAGAACAGAACAGGAAGGAAGAGCATGAGGAAAAGACTAATAGTAAACAAAGACGAATGAGGGGAGAGAAAGGGAGAGAGAAGGGAAAGCATATGGAAATGGTAGGAGAGCTTCAATGATATACAAAATTATAAGAGGTTATGAGGGGCAAGGGGGAGGGGGGAAAAAAGGGGAGAGAATTGAACAACAGCAGAGGAGGTAGAGAGGGAAGATGGGAGGGGAGGGGAGGGGAGGGGGGATAGTAGGGGATAGGAAAGGTAGCAGAATACAACAGTCACTAATATGCCATTATGTAATATTGTGAGTATGTAACAGTTGTGATTCTGCAATCTGTATTTGGGGGTTAAAATGGGAGTTCAAAACCCAATTGAGTCTAATGTATGAAAGATGATATATCATGAGCTCTGTAATGTTTTGATCAATAAAAAAAAATTAAAAAATAAATAAATAAATAAATAAAATAAAATAAAAAAAGAAATATTCCTAGCAATTGAAACAATGAAAACAAATTTAGAAAATGAGCTTCTAACACACTCCCAAAAGGAATGAGCAAAAGAAGTTAGATACAAACAAGTATATACTGTATACCTGCATTTTAATGAAGTTCAAGAACAGATTAAAGAGAGAAAAAGTCACAACAGTGATAATAGAAGTGTTTGTTATGACTAGAAATGGACAAGAATAATTATGAGGGGTGTGATGGGTATTCCCTGCTCTTGGCAATAATCACAGCAGTGTATTATATGGAAAATGTCATAAAGCTGTACACTTTCAAGTTGTATTCTGCTCTTTTAAATTATACCTTGCTTGGGGTAAAATTGGGAGTTCATAACCAACTTGAATCTAATGTATGAAATATGATATGTTAAGAGCTTTGTAATGTTTAGAACAACCAATAAAAAAAATAATAAATAATACCCTGCTATAAAAACCGATTTAAAAAAATTAAAGTAGTGCTCTTTCCTTTAAAAATTTTTTTTTCAGATTAAGTTCAAAAATGTCAATTACAACCATTTCCATATAAGGATGAATATTGTTTCGGGGACAATAACCAACTTTCACAGGATATCACTGTGTTTAAAAAAAGAGCATTCACCAGTATTATTATGATTATATTGTGTTTTCTGATCATTCACCAACAACTCAAACTAAAACCTTTTGAAGATTCTAGCCAAACATACAATAACAGAAGTTTAATGTGAAATATAAAGTCTATATAGCCAGTATATATAAGTCACTATTCAAATATAGCAGACTTTGTTAATAGATGGTCTTTTACACATCACATAACTGCCAGGTTCCTTTTCTACAAACATGTTATCATTTTTATAAACAATCACAGATATTTTATGTCTTTAGATTATCTATTTGAAGAGTTTTTACCAACAATCTTTAAAGCAATGATCTCCTAAGAAACAATTTTTGAGCAAAATTGATCAAATAATTTTACCATTCTGTATAGTTAACAAGTACCAATGGCATTTGGGGGGGGGGTGTCATTTCTGGTGAAACATTTCAAAGGACTTCCAAAGTAGAACTAGAAAGACAGTATTACAAATCCAAAACATGCTCTGCCAACAAAGGAAATAATCAACTGTGCATATCTTTTTAGCTCACACATTATGTAACCTCATTCTCTGATGCCTTCATTCGTTCTAGTGGATAATAAACTTCTCTTCCATCCTTCTATGCCTGGGAGCTCTTTTCTAGAACCTGTTTAGAATGTTGTATTCCTGATAAAGATTCTCCTGTTCTCCTAGACTAAATTAATCACTCCTTTTGATGGTTCCCATTGTGCTTTTTCAGACATATTCTATCACATGATAGTCAACTGCCCTCATGTTTAACCTCTTAGCTCCAGGACTGTGGTTATAACAGATGCCCAATAAATGCTGGTTAAGATAATTATATCAACATAATGGGAGGAAGCAGCATATTACTTTGTGAAATAAACAAAAATCTGTTTGGAATTAAGATGATGATAAGGAACATTAATATTCTGAGAACAGAAAAATAATTTTTTGGTGAACAAAGTTTCAATTTTCATTTTTAAATGCTGTACCCCTAATAAGGTGTTTTATGTTTGTTTTCAAATAACATCTTTATAAAGATGTTATTCATATTTTATAAAGTTTAACTTAAAAAAGTTTTCACCTTTTATCACAATGAAAAATGCTCAAATATTACTGCAGATTCTAAGCAAAGCATTCTTAACTCATGTTTCTGATTTGCATACCAACAGGGAAACTGCTTCTTAAAGAAAAACATTTGAAGAATTTGAGAAAACTAAAACTAAAACCAAGAACTCAGGGCATTCAAAGGCACAAAAGACTGCCTAATCTTGCAGAAAATAACTTTGTGTGTCAGACAGTAATAGTTTTTCTTGCTTTGTTAGCAAAATTCTCAAGAACACCTCAACCTGAGAAAGGGATACAGAAAAAATAAGGATTTTTTCACTTAGAGGAATGAGACAAAAACAAATGTGGTCTGAGAAAGGGATACAGAAAAAATAAGGATTTTTTCATTTAGAGGAATGAGACAAAAACAAATGTGGTTTAAGATTACAGAATTGGGCTGGGATTGTGGCTCAGGGATAGAAAGCTCATCTAACACATGTGAGGCCCTGGGTTTGATCCTCAGCACCATGTAAAAATAAATAAAATAAAGGCGTTGTGTACAACTACAACTAAAAAAATATTGAAAAAAAAAAGATTACAGAATTATTTACTCACAATTGCAGAAACTGGATCCCTACCAAATGAAATGTGATAAGAACTATACATTGCCTGGCACAAGTTATCTGACTGAAAATGTAATTACTATCAAAAAGAATTCAGATGTACTGTAGGTTAGATGATATCCCTTCCCTCTAAGGTAACACCAATCAAGGAAGAAAACTTTGTGCCTTTGTGCCAACAGAAGAAACATCTTGGGACTAGAAGTATAATAGTTCTAAAAGAAATTACAAGAAATTCTTGGAAGTCAAATAGTCACAATGATCATTCATTACAAATCTCTAAAAGCATTACTGCTGATGGTGAATTATTGTTCCCTTACCTTTGTTATAAGAATTCGGTATTTTTCTACCAGGTGGTCATTGTTGTGACAGCCTGCCAGCAGCTGCCAGACTTCTCCTCGAAGAGCCTCAGGGACACCATTTCTTACTAAGGATGACAATTGCTTTGGTCTCACACTCAAGTTGAGGTGCCTAAAAATAAAGTTGTAACTCATAAATTTATAAAAGGAAAATTGTCTTTAAATACTTGAAAGGCAATATAATAAAGAAAAAGATGAAATGCTATTGGATTAGATGTGACCAAAATAGGTGAAAGAAAAAATAAAGGTATACATGAATTCTGAAAACTGCTTCCTAACCATCTTTCAACTGTTACTTAAAAAAAAAAAACAAAAAACAACAACAACAACAACAACAAAAAAAACAGGGAACCACAGAGGATGCTTTATGGTCATGGCCCATCTAAGACAAGACAGGGCTGGGGATGTAACTTGGTGGTACGCTCACCTTGCATGTGAGAGGCCCTGGTTCAATCCCCTACACTGCCCCCCCCTCCAAAAAAAAAAGCATCATGAAAGACAGAAAGCAAAGTTGCAACTAGCAAGCACATAGTTAAAGATAGGGGCTTGGCCCTATATTAAAATTGACAAGTGAACTGCATATTTATATGTTGTAAGTTAAAATATCTTGAGTATGTTTTCAGCAATTTTCATGATATCTTCTTTCACATAACTTCTCCAAATACCTGTGGTAGCTAAGATTGTTTCTAGTACACTACTGCTACCTCAAAACAAGTTACCAGGGCAGGGGATATAGTTCAGCGGTAGCATGTGAGGCCTTGGAATTGATCCCCAGTACCATATAAAAATAAAAACCAAGTTACTAAAAGTCTTTATGCTTCATTTATATCATCTATAAAATTAAGAAAATAGAGCCTGTGCTAAAATGTTGGTATAGATTTTCAAAGTGCTTCTGCATACAATATCTTATTTGACCCTGTAACAACCATCTAGGGTAGGTGTAGTATCTTTAGTTCTACAGATGGAGAAAAAGGTCAGGAAGGTCAATTAAATCACTGACCAATGAATGCTCTTTTTTTGTCATTTGAAAGCCACTATTAATAGTCAATGAAGCAGGATCCAAGTCAGTATCAGACTGAAGTCACTGCCACAAAAGAACCACTATCAAATTACAAAGAGGTGAGACTTTTCTCACATTTCCAGAATTCTATGTGAATAATGTGGAGTACATTTAAAAATGATTGATTCTATGAAACTGTACCCTAATGTGAGAGCTACAGACAATTCAATATTTTTCCTTGCTTAGATTTCAATATATATGTATGTGTGTTTACATGTATATGAATGAAAAGTTGAAAAGTTTCCAGCAGAAAAAAAACAAAAAAAAACCAAAAGTAGTCTGTTACATAATTCAAGGATTGGTACATTATGGCCTCTTAAGTCAAATACAGCCCACCATCTCTTTTTATAAGCAAACCTTTATTGAAACATTGCCACGCTTAATTGTTTTGGTACTATCTATGACTGCTTCTACACTATGACAGCAGAACTGAATAGTTGTGACAGATTATTATTGGTCTGCAAAGTCTAATACAGTTGTATTTAGCCCTTCACAAAAAAAGTCTGCTAACCCTAACTTAATTTATATTGGTAAAATTGCTTCCAGAATAATTTTTTCATTGATATTGATTAACTTTATCTATGCAACTCAGCATACTATATTATAATGAGAACATTGGACCTCATATCTGCTAAGAGTCACACTAAAATGAACTTGAAGAGTTACAGTTCAAAGACATATTAATTAATACTGCCACTAAAACCAAACAGAGTTCAGTAAGCCAGCTTTGGGATCAGACCTGTTGTGTTAACAATTTTCGTTCTGACAGTTTACTAATTACAATGGATTAACCTATGAGTCACTTTCACCTATAAAAGTGGATATCAGATGCCAGGTGGGGTGTCACATGCCTATAATCCCAGCAGCTGGGGAGGCTGAGACAGGAGGATGAGTTCAAAGCTAGCCTCAGCAATACATAGCAAGGCATTAAGAAACTCAGTGAGACCCTATCTCCAAATAGAATACAAAATAGCTTGGGGATGAGGCTCAGTGCTAGAGTGCCCCTGAAGTCAATCCCCAGTACCAATAAAAGGATATCAGTTCTTAAGTTGTTAGAATTGAAATATAACATATAACTTAGTATACTGCCTAGCTGATGGTAAATTGTTTTTTTATTAATGATTACTATAATGATGATATACCATTATTTTTAATCTGTAATAATCCTCAATGTGGGCTGGCGGTGTGGCTCAAGCGGTAGCACGCTCGCCTGGCATGTGTGCGGCCGGGGTTTGATCCTCAGCACCACATACAAACAAAGATGTTGTGTCCGCCGAAAACTAAAAAATAAATATTAAAAAATTCTCTCTCTCTCTCTCTCTCAAAAATTAAAAAAATCCTCAATGTTAGTTTTATAGACTTCTATTTTCTTAATGAAGTAACACACTTAGAAGAGTTAAGTGACTTGCCCGAGACGCTACCCTACAGGAAGTAGAAGATAGGATATGATGCCACATCTATCAGGCTCTAAAATTCCATGATATTACAATGCTTCCTATCTGCAAAACATACGTAAATAATGGGAAAAATAATGATGAAATGAAGAGAGGCTATAATAGTATATCTGAAGACTAAAACAAGCAAATACAGTTTAAACAACCTGAAGACAGTAGAGACAAACTCAGTTAATTAATATACATGAAGGAATGGGAAGACAGTTGATTGTTAAGTAGCAAAATGAATATCGAAGTATGATAACAAGACAAATTCTAAGACACTATATACAATGCTGGTGGGTTAATCTAATGAAGTATACTTCTAGAATCTAAATACTATACTAGATGGTTTTAAACACAGTATTATGAAACCAAGTCGAGACTGAATTCATTTGTTTTAGAGCAGAAACCTTTTTATACGGATGAAATTCCTGGCAACAGTAGCCTAAACCCTCCAAACTGACTGAACTGGAAAGTATAATTGTGACAAATGTGTCAGCAGTTTTGTCTCCTGATTGTAAAGAAGTATCAAAAGCATGAGAATTACTGCTCTGGGCACTTATGCCGAGTTCACGTATTAAAACCACTTGTGTGAAGACGAACCAAGCTTTGGTTTGCTTTTTTCTCCTGTACCTATTTGACATTTCCCAAATGTGTAAAGCATTGTTAAGAGTGAGGGAGCAGGGGCTGGGGATGTGGCTCAAGCGGTAGCGCGCTCGCCTAGCATGCGTGTGGCCCGGGTTCGATCCTCAGCACCACATACAAAACAAAGATGTTATGTCTGCCGAAAACTAAAAAAAAAAAAAAACATTAAAATTCTCTCTTAAAAAAAATTATATTTAAAAAAAAAAGAATGAGGGAGCAGATGATGCCCATTTCTAGTCCTGTCAAGGGCATGAAATATATATATATATATATTTTTTAATGCTGAGACACAGCTTTACTAAGAATAGAGTGAAAGAATTCAACAGTTAAAAACTTCTGAGAAAAATTAAATTCCAAAGTGTAGGTCCACAGGGAGCTTATATGACTACCCTAATAACCAAAACATCAGAAATAGACCCATACTCAGGCTCTTTTCCCTCCCTGGCATCTTACCTATGGAGAAAGGGAAACTACATAAATGTCTCACCAATCTGACTTAACAGAATATCTTTGGTTATGTTAACAAGTACCTGGAGGTGGTGTATTATTTTTAGAAAATGTAGAGGCTTGCGCTTCTTATTACTGTCAAGCATCTCTTGAGCTGATGGGAAATTCTTGAGTTTTAGACATGTTACTAGGAAAAGTAATTGACAGAACAGGTAACAAACCATACTTTTGACACTCTGCTCTGCCACTGAAGGTACATACCACGATAAAGTAAAGACGCATCTAAGGCCTGTGTGTGTTCCGTGAACGTCCTCTAAACTTTCCTGATTATTGTGTACTGTCTTAGCCACTTGACCAGTTAACAGTTGCTAATTTCTTTAACACGCCTCTTCTCTAATTTATTCTGCCCATAAGTTCCATGTTTGGATAAATATTTTCTCCAACAATGAGAATTTATTAGATTTCTAATATTCTTTTTTTAAGTGTTTTTTTCCTTATTTAATATTTTTTTTAGCTGTAGATAGACATAATATCTTTATTTTATTTATTTATTTTTATGTGGTGCTGAGGATTGAACCCAGTGCCTCACACTTGCTAGGCAAGCACTCTACCACTGATCTACAATCCCAGCCCAGGTTTCTAATATTCTGAGAACCGATTTCAGGTCTTCACTATTATCCTTATAAACCTCTAAAAACAGAGACTCTAGAATGCAAGCCTCATATGTAGTTTCTATTATTGGTTCCAAATTGAATATTTTAGTTAAGATTTTCTAAACATACAATGAGAATTGCAGATGAAAAGGAGAACTATGCTATTATAACTTACCACTTTGACAGCAGTTCTCCCCATGTTTCAAGAATTTTTTCTGCACATTCTTTGGATACATCACCAGATCCACTCAAGAGAGGTTCATCGTTATCTTTAATAAACAAAACACATAAAAAAGGATAACAGAAGAGGCTATACTAGCCAAAAGAATGACATGGGAATTTAACAGTCAAATTTAAAGACTCTACTGGGAGTATACAGCCATAATTACAAATAAAATTAAAAGGGTCCTATTTTTGTAACCTCTTTGATTTTCTTTTGCTTTTCATATAGGTCCATACATAGTATGTCAATTATAGAAAAGAGTCATTTAATAATAAAATTATAAGACTCAAGATATGGTATGTTCTCATTCTTATTCCAAAGCAAGTAGCTTTATGTATGGAAATAATACACTTTTATTTATACCAGTTTAAAATTTTGAAGCACCTAAATCTTCAAAAGAAGAGAGTAGAGAATGATGGAATAAATTATGACACATGTATACAAGGTAACTGCATGATGACATGATTACACAATGACATGCGAAATACCACATAAAATGAAATTAAATATTCCATGTGTCTTTTAAAAAATAGAACAGACTAGAATGAACTAAACCACAACATTAATAATTCTTGTTTCTGAGAGTTATGATTGATACTTTTCTGTTATATATCTATGACTTTCTAAGTCTTCTACAAAATGGTACACATTAATAGAAAGCACAAAAATATTTTAAAAGGACCAAGATGAACTACTTTAAACTTATGCAAAGAAAAGTAGGTTCAAGTAAGAATTTAGAGATTATAAGATATGAATGAAGACTGTGAAAAAAGTGATACTGAAGGCTAGGGAGGTAGCTCTGTGGTAAAGCACATGCTGAGCATGTGTGAAGTTCTGGTTCATTTCCCAGCACCAAAAGCAATCCAACCAAAAACAAAACAGTGACACTGACACAGGCATGAAAAGAATAATGAAAGGACAAAAAAATATAGACCAAGACAATTCTTTTCTGTTGGATACTAGAGATATTTTCACCTTTTTTGCTATAAACAGTATCAGAATGGATATACTAATTCACTGGACATATGCCCAAAAGTGGACTTCCTGAGTTAAACACCACATACTTGTAAAAGAATTTTGAAATTTTCTGACTCCGTCTTCCAAAATGGTTCTACCAATTTACATTCTGCTAACTAGGAGCGACAGTATTTGATTCCACGTGTCCTTGTCAAGCTGGGTTTTGTTATTTTGTTTTTCACTCAACATACCTACACTACACATAATTTGGCAAACCTCTGATAACTGCATCATGAATTTGAACTGTTACTAGAGAAGGCAGTATCTGAGATCTGATTTTAAAGACTCAGAAGCCCATGCTACTTATTATAAAATTTCTTTACACAGTGCCTTGGACGTTATCATTAGTTTCAATGGTGAGACAGAAAAAGATGTGAGATTTCTGTAAATGGATGAATAATTTAAATTTAAAGAAAAGAAAAAGGCTCGAGGGCACTAAGGTAAATTTTCCCCAACTTTCATTAGCTTTCCAGACTACTTTAATCCTTCAAATAATTTTCTACTTATTTAAGTACTGATATACTACATACAATTCTTTTGAGGAAGATGGAGTTGTGGCTCAATGGTAGAGCGCTTGCCTTACATGTGTGAGGCACTGGGTTCGATCCTCAGCACCATATTAAAAAAATAAACAAACAAAATAAAGGTACTGTGTCCATCTACACCTAAAAAAGAATTTCTTAAAAAAAATTAAAATTTACAAGGAATCACAATTCTTCAAACAGACTAGGAAGACCCATCTTTCAAAAATTCTCTTTTACTTTTCTGGATGATTTCAACAAATCTAGATAGTAGCAGTTTGAAATCTGTGTGTAGAGTCCCACTCTGCATAAAATGGAGGAAAGATGGGGAACCAAAAGGCAATCTGAGTTTCAGAATGCTGCTTCTGAAAAACTCTATTTTATAACTGCTTGTTTTCTATTGTCCCATGAGTAAGAAGCCTCTCTAGAGAACTAGTCTTTTCTTTCCAGGTAGCAATCAGAACACAAGAAGGCAGTTTCCCTGGTTTGTAATCCGGATTAGAGAGAACTGGAAAATGGCATGCCTGCAATTTCTTCTGAAGCACACCTGTCACTAGTTTTTTTTTTTTTTTTTTTTTTTTTACTATGGAAAAACTATGGAAATGGATCCTAGGGAACAGCTCAGCCTGCCAATATTTATTGGTCACCCACTGCATACCAAGTGTTGTGGTACACATCAGGGAAACAATATGGGGTAAAAGCAGATACTCTTTGATTTTTGCTGTTAGTCCCATCTCTCTCTTTTTTTTTTAATTGTATTTTTTATTGATTATTTAAAGCATTACATAGCTCATGATATATCATCTTTCATACATTTGACTCAAATTGTGTTTTGAACTCCCATTTTCACCCCAAATACAGACTGCAGAATCACATCTGTTACATATTCACATTTTTACATAATGCCATATTAGTAACTGTTGTATTCTGCTACCTTTCCTATCCCCTACTATCCCCCCTCCCCTCCCCTCCCCTCCCATCTTCCCTCTCTACCTCCTCTGCTGTTGTTCAATTCTCTCCCTTTTTTTCCCTCCCCCTTGCCCCTCATAACCTCTTATAATTCTATGTATCATTGAAGGTCTCCTACTATTTCCATGTGCTTTCCCTTCTCTCTCCGTTTCTCTCCCCCCATTCATCTTTGTTTACTGTAGTCTTTTCCTCATGTTCTTCCTTCCTGTTCTGTTCTTAGTTGTTCTCTTTATATCAAAGCAGACATTTGGCATTTTTTTTTAGGGCTTGGCTAGCTTCGCTTAGCATAATCTGCTCTAATGCCATCCATTTCCCTGCAAATTCTATGATTTTGTCATTTCTTAGTGCTGCCTCCCTAATTAAGAACCATCAATAGAGGCCTTTTGAATCCCCTCAAAAATAAGAAAAATCTCTGCCTGCTATAGATTAAAATTAGATAGCAACCTTTAGTTGAGCCCAATTTTCTTTGTAACCAACAGATAATCCTTAAAATCTACAGTATGAAGATTTGAGCATTCTTTGATTTCATGACAAAGGGAGTATCATTCTTCATTTTTGGTTCTTTTGTTTTTATTGCTTAGTTAAAGGGAGGAGAGTTATGTAAACATTTTGCCAGCCTGCAATTTTAACCAGTATTACTTAGAAGAGAAACTGTAACTCTTGAGACTACCATTTATACAGCAGATAGTCTCAAACAGAGGAACAATTCCACCATTCCCATGTAGATCACATTAACTTAAAGTGGCTCTGCAGGGGACTCTAAACTGCATCTCTGACTTCAAAACAACGTACGTACCTTTCCTGCATTTCAAAATGCTTCATGAGAAATAAATGCAAGAGACTGTGATAGACTATAACTCAGACTGTGGAATTTTAGATCTGGATTCAAGTCAAGACCTCCAAATTCTTCTACCCTGTAACCATGGGAAAATTCGCTTTTCTAAGATTCCATTTCTTTATGTACAAAATGAGGATAAGTTCTATTTCCAGAATTACTGTTGTTTTGAGGATTATGTAAAATAAACAAAGCATCTGCCTACCACATTATATGCATCAAGTAACTAGTGGCCATTGGTATTACTAATACATGACTCTTAGGTGATTACTCACTAGAATGTGATTACTCAACAGAACAATGGAAACTGGCTATCAGTGCTAACTCTAAATTTGAAAAAAAAGTACATATAATCATGGATATACATTTCTTTAAACCAAACCAATATTCTTCCCATCTCCATATCTTTGTTAATGCAATTTTTTGAAAAGAAATGTCTAGAGAAGCCCATTTATCCCTGATGAATTCTTCTTGCATTTTAAAATCCCAGCTCAAAACTATTCTTCGTGATGTACCACCATATATTCCACAATGAAAAATTGATTCTCTATAAATTTCCAGAACATTTCCTGCAAACCTCACACAGATACAAGCATTTTATGACCTCATAATTGATCTTTAAGCCCAGGTACTAAGTTATAAATTGAAATATGAATGGTCACTTCTTCTGTGCTCTGTGCTTTCTTCCCACACTTCTATACACCAGGTCTTAATAAAACTGACAGGACAATTCAATAGATCTAGTCATGAAATAAAGAAACAAAAAAGAAAAATGAACCAATAAATTGTCTATCAGCACGGAAACACAATAATATACAACTGTGTGTACAAAAAATGTTTGGTAAAAGGGTATATGTGGAAGTCATGTTTTGGCACTTGAATAGTTCTTGTAAAAGGAGTCAGTTGAAATGAAAATGTTTACTTAGAGCTGTGTCTAATTAGTTTTAAAACTGTGCTAATCCAACCAGTTAAAACTAAACTGATTATTTAAAAAACACTAATTATACAATCTAATTTTACCAATATGATTTTAAAGAATTCAATGTTAATCATTTTTTAATCTCCCATTGCTCTAAGACATAGGAGACACTGAATGAATTCCAAATGCCAGGCGTCATTATCAACTCCATAACACAATGCTGTAGTCTGCCAGGTCCTCTGCCCTCAAATATAAATTTAGCACTCCATTTACCTTCCTCTTCATCATCTTCTGGAGGAGAAGGTATCATTGAGCTCTGAGATCCAGACTGTGGCAAGCGAACTGAAGGACTGGCTGTGGTTTTCCTTCTTTCTCTTTCTGATTCACTTTCCAAGCACACAACTTCATATAAAGTGTCAGAATTATTCTTTCTCTCCTTCTGCTTTATCTTGAGAATGAAAAAGTATTTATTATGCAGTTAATACTTTATGTTTTTAATTAATCACCAGTTCTGATTTCACATAGGTTGTAAGAATAAATAATAATTATCTGAATACCTACACTAACATTTTCTAAATAGAAAAGCATGTTAGATTTAAAACCCCTTAGGAAAACACAAAATTTACTGAGTAGGATTCTAGTTCTATAATTTTATGTGCCAAGTAACTACTAATATTTACTCGATGTAAACTAAATAGCTGTTCTGTATCTTCCAAGATGCTTTATATAAGTTTTAAATTATTCTAAAACATGACATTTTAAGGTAAGAAAATTCTTTATTCCATGTTTTTTCCCACTTCTTTTCTTCAATTAAAGTAGTGTAGGGAAGCTGAGCACAATGGCACACGCTGTAATCCCAGCATCGAGGGAGGCTGTGAGAAAAGGATCATATATTTAAAGCCAGCCTAGCAATGGTGAGGTGCTAAGGTGCTAAGCAACTCAGTGAGACCCTGTCTCTAAATAAAATATAAAATAGGGCTGTGGATGTGGCTCAGTGGTCGAGTGTCCCAGAGTTCAATCCCCAGTACCATCCCCACCAAAAAAAAAGTAGTGTAGGGAACAACTTCTTCAATTGAAAGCTATAAATCAGCATGGGAGTGGGATGGGGAGTTGTTAATGGCAGGCTATATCAATTTTAAAAACACACAAAAATTTTGATAACTCCAGCTGATTTGTAGTTTGGGTTTATTTTGAGGCAATTTTTATACTCACCTAAATTAAAGACAAGGAATATAAGATTTTACCAATACGATAAATATTTTAAACACACTAACATTACTATTATGGTCAATGTTAGGGACAGAAAAAAATAAAGTGAAATACTGGGCAAGAAGAAGAGTTCTAAAAGAAAAGGCACCAAAAAAAAAAAAAAAAAACTAGAAATGTGGCTACACCAAAGACACAAAACACAGAAAAGAAGAGTGGGCAATAAGAGGTTAATAAACTATCAAAATATCAGAGCAGATTTTTTTTTTTCGGGGGGGGTTACAATGGATTGAATACAGGGGTATATAACCAGTGAGCCATATCCCCAGTTTTTTCTTTCTTTCTTTCTTTCTTTCTTTCTTTCTTTCTTTCTTTCTTTCTTTCTTTCTTTCCTTTTCAAATTTTGAGTTAGAGGCTTAGGGCCACACTAAAATGCTTAGGTCAGCTTTGAGCTTGTAATCCATCTGTGCCAGCTTCCCGAGCAATTGGGATTACAGGCATACATCATCATGCCCAGTTATCACAGCATATATCCACTTGGATTCTAAAAACAAACAAAAAAACAAATCTCAATCCTGAGAGAAAGGCCTCAACTGCCAAATATGTCCTTTCAGTATCATCCTGAAGCAATTACAGTAATTGGTAAGGACAGATACCTAATGGTATGTGGGCCAGTAGTCTATGTAACTATGCAGCTCTGCCATTTGAGTGCAAAAGCAGACATAAACAACATGCAAATTAAGGGAGTGTGACGGTGTTCCAAAGAAACTTTATAAAATCAACTGTCAGGTAAAATTTAAACCACTATCATTTCCTACTTTGGTTTAACATGTCTGAGGATTACTTAATTTTCTAGAGAAATATGCCAATTACTATTATCTACTTACTATTAATAAAGAATTCAATAAATGGGATGGATTCAAACTAAAAAGCTTCTCAGCAAAGGAAACAATCAATGAGGTAAACACAGAACCTATATTTTGGGAGCAAATTTTTGCCACACACACACATCAGATAAAGCACTAATCTCCAGGATATATAAAGAACTCAAAAAACTTAACACCAAAAAAAGAAACAATCCAATCAATATATGGGCTTAGGAGCTGAACAGACACTACTCAGAAGAAGATATACAATCAATCAACAAATATATGAAAAAATGTTCAACATCTCTAACAATCAGAGAAATGCAAATCAAAACTACTCTAAGATTTCATCTCACTCCAATCAGAATGGCAACTATAAAGAATATAAACAACAATAAGTATTGGCGAGGATGTGGGGGAAAAGGCACTCTCATACATTGCTGGTGGGACTGCAAACTGGTGCAACCAATGTGGAGAGCAGTATGGAGATTCCTTCGAAAACCAGGAATGGAACCATTTGACCCTGCTATCCCACTCCTCAGTCTATACCCAAAGTACTTGAAAACAGTATACTACAGCAATGCAACCACATCAATGTTTATAGCAGCACAATTCACAACAGCCAAACTGTGGAACCAACCTGGATGTCCTTCAATAGATGAATGGATGAAGAAATTGAGTTATATATACCCAATAAAGTATTGCTCAGCAGTAAAAGAATAAAATTATGGCATTTGCAGGTAAATGGATCATGCTAAGTGAATCAAGCCAATCCCAAAAAACCAAAGGCCGAATTTTCTCTGATAATTGGATGTTAATCTATAATATGGGAGGGGCATGGGATGAATGGAGGAACTTTGGATGGTTGGTTGGAGCAAAGGGGAGGAGGGGAGGGAACATGATGGTAGTGCACCAAAAGTAGGGTCACACCATTTGTGCAATCATACATGTGCCTAGAGTAATGATGTTTGTCATTTCACCATCTTTCCTACCACTATGGTGAAATGGTGAAATGACAAACATCATTACTCTAGGCACATGTATGATTGCACAAAAGGTGTGACCCTACTTTGGGTACAACTAGAGAAGTCAAAAACTGTGCTCCATTTGTATAAAATGAATTGAAGTATAACTGATTAGAAAAAATAAATTTTAAAAAATAAGAATTCAGACTCTCAGAAGTTACATATTAACTTGTAAGTTTGTGCCCAGAAGATATGTAAATAATTTCTGACCAAAACAAAGGACAACCTAAGCTGGGACCAGTGATGCATGCCTGTAATCCCAGCAACTTGAGAGCTGAGACAAGAGGACCACAGTTTCAAGGCTAGCCTCAGCAATTTAGCAAGACCTGTCTCAAAATAAAAAATAAAAAGGAGTTTGGAATGTGAATCATTAATAGAGCCTCCCCTAGATTAAATTCCTATTACCAAAAAACAAAAACCCAACCCAAAGGGACATTAACTAGTTTTGTTTCTGACATAGCAATCTTATTCTGTGTGTGTGTGTGTATGTGTGTGTGTCTAAAAGGAAGGACCATATAAAACCCGTTTCTCAAATACTTAAAACCAGTTACCAATTTTCTGGTTTTCTCACTAATTAATGAATCCAATTAAAATCTTTGACATATATTCATTTTAAATTTATGATTTTTAATTTTCAAACACTGTACTTTGATAGAGAACAGAATTTCATTTGTTTTGTTATATATTACTCTTTGAAACATTACTTGTTATATAAAACAGTTCAACAATCAGCATGAATTCTTCATGTTTAAAAAGATAATAGAAGAGATAACCGGGCTGGGGATGTGGCTCAAGCGGTAGCGCGCTCGCCTGGCACGCGTGCGGCCTGGGTTCGATCCTCAGCACCACATACAAACAAAGATGTTGTGTCCGCCGATAACTGAAAAATAAATATTAAAATTCTCTCTCTCCTCTCTCTCTCCCTCACAAAAAAAAAAAAAAAAGAGAAGAGATAACCAATGAAGTTCACCTACAAACAGTTCTATGATTCACAATGACCAGAGCAATATAGACTGTGAAGCTAAACGGAGTCAAGGATGAGACCAACCTTATAAATCAAGAATTCCAGCTATAAAAAAAAAAATGTTCATTGTTGAAGCTGTGCCACAGTACATGAGATTCATTACATTATTTTAATAAAATTTGTTTGAATTATCTATAATAAAAAGCTTTTAAATAAAAATAATACAGATCTCATATATATACGGGATCATATATATAATTATCATATAACTTAAACATTAAATTGTAGGTTATGATACATATAAAATATGTGAATTATATGTATAATTAATACCAGAAAGCAATTTGGTAAGACAGAAGAAAAGTGGACTTAAATAAGTAAAGAAAACCCATGTTCCTGGATGAGATGACTTCTTCTCCAATAAAAATACTAGTAGCTATTCCCCAGAGCTAGATCAGTTATTGCTCAGGTTTAAAAGAAAAATAAATAATTTAAAACATGCAAGAAAATTCTCTTCTTTCTCTCTCTCTCTCTCTCTCTCACACACACACACACACACAAAAAAAAAAACATTTAGAAAGGAAGGTGGCCGTACCAAATATTAAAACGCTATAAAATCCATATAATTAAAGCAGTGTGATACTGATGTAAGACCAATGGAACAGAACATGAAAGCCAGAGAGATTAAAGTACACTTGAAAGTTAAATATAACAAAAGCAGCATCAGAAATCACTGAAGGGAAAGTTACAATTTTTTTCTTTCAGTTACTGTGGATTGAACTCAGGGGTATCCTACCATTGAACCACATCCCCAGCCTTCTTTAAATTTTATTTTGAGTCAGGTTCTCACTAAGTTGCTCAGGTTGGCCTTTAACTTGGGCTTCTCCTACTTTGGTCCCCAAAGTCACTGAGACTAAAGAGTGTTGCCACCATGCCTGACTGAAAGTTACAATCTTTAATGGACAGTATTGGGATAAATGGATGGTCATTTTTTAAACTAAACACCGGAGTTACCAGAATAAAATGCAAAATGAATCAGAGATCTAAATAACAGTAATGAAATGAACTCATGTAAATGCCAGGTGAAAGATGTGTAAATTCTTTTTAACTTGGGGACAAGGAACACTTTCTAATTTTGATCCAAATTCAGAAGCTTTAAAGAAAAAGGTTGATAAATTTGAGTACATAAAAAAAAAAAAAAAAAAAAAAAAAACAGCATGGCAAACCCAAAGAAAATTGCCAAAATACAAGTCAAAAGATAGGTGACAAACGAGAAACAGTGTTATCTGGAAAGGTTAATCTCATGAATAAAAACTTCTAAAAATTAAGAGGTAGAATACTAAAATCTAGGAGAAAAAAATGGATAAAAGATATAAATAGGAAATACACAGAAAGTCACACTTAAACATGAAAAATGGCTTGACCTCACTAATCAACTAAAACTACTCTTAATTTACCAATGACTCACCTAATTCAGATCCTTAATTGAAACACATTTTCAACAAGTCTATGAATGAAAAACAAACAAACAATATTCTCAAAACCTACTAATCCTTATAATTACAACTCTCATGAAGAGGAATTTGACAATTAAAATTATATATACACTGGCCTTATGTGCCAGCGATTCTATCAAAAGCAAACTATTCTAAGATGCACTTTAATAAAATTTTAAAATGACAAATGCACAACAAGTTTAACACTGCAACATGACACGAAATAGTAAATGATGGGGAAAAAAAACAACAGATCATAAAACACTATTATGTGCCTATCAATAGGAAATTCACTAAAAAGACCATGGTTTAGCCAAACAACATAGTATTATGCAGACATTAAAAAAAAGAAAGGAGCTGGGTGTGGTGGCATACCCCTGTAGCCTAGCTACTTGGGAAGCTAAAGGAGAAAGATCATACATTCAACTGGCTTGGACAACCTAGACAGACACCTTGTCTCAAAATGATTTTAAAAATTAGAAAAGGTCTGGGGATGTAACTAAGAGGTAGAACATCCCTGTGTTCAGTACTCACCACCACAACGAAAAAACCCTAGCCCCAAATTGAAAATAAGTAAAAACAAGTAAACCTAAGTATATGTCAAATGTAACAGAACCACAACAAAAAAGAATTATTCTGGCTGAAGATGAAGACTTGCTAGCATGCTCAAGTTCCTAAGTTTGATCTTCAGCACCAAAAAACAAACAAACAAACAAAAAATTATTCTAAGTTCCTATTTTATAATATTACTGCAACACACTCAAAGGACAAAAAGAAATTCCGTAAAAATCTTAAATTTTAGCCATGCACAGTGAATGTGCCTGTAATCCCGGTGTCTTGGGAGGCTGAGGCTAGAGTACTCCAAGTTTGAAGCCAGCTTAAGCAACTTAGTGAGACCCTGTCTCAAAATAAAAAATAAAAGGGCTGGGGATGTAGCTCAGTAGTAAAAGCCCTCTGGGTTCAAATCTCTAGTACTTCCCTCTCCCAAAAATCTTAAATTTCATTAGTAATTTATTAAAAAGAAAATCATGTAATGTTAAAAGTATTATTGAAAATATGTAAATGAACTCAACTATAATTCTGGCAAGTATCAACAATGGATACTAGAACATAAGTTTAAAAGTTGAGATTGGTGGTCTAGGGTTGTGGCTCAGTGGTAAAGCGCTTGCCTAGCATATGTGAGGCACTGAGTTAGATTCTCAGCAACACATGTAAATAAATTAATAAAGGTCCATCAACAATTAAAAAAAATATTTTAAAAAGTTGAGATTTTTATCATGATTGTGTTCAATATATTTTTCCTAACTGGAGATAACTGACATTTCAATAATATTAAACTTCTTATCTATGATCATAGACTAACTTACCATTTATTTACATTCTATTCATTTATTTTTTTCCAGAAATTTGTATATATTGTTATATTGATCTTCGTAAAATTCATATTTTTCTATTATTTCTTGGTTCTGTGTAAGTTGTATTGTGCTTTACATTTCAAATCCAAGTATTCATTGCTGATATACAGAAATAAAATTGATTTGAATATTAAAAACAAGTTGAGGGTGCTGGAATTGTGGCTCAGAGGGGGAGTGCTTGCCTCACATGCATGAGGCACTGGGTTCAATCCTCAGCACCACATAAAATAAAATAAAGATATTTTAAAAAAAAAAGTTGAAGAACAGGATACAACTGAATCCTCTTATCTTTGTTCTACCTGCTCCAGTTTTAGCAAACTACCATCAATTGCAATCTTAAAATATTAAATGGAAAATTCAAGAGATAAAATTTTAAATTATGTGCTGTTTTGAGCAGTGTGGTGAAATCTTGTGCTATCTCATGCCAACCTACCCAGCATGTGAACCTTCCTTTTGCGCAGTATATCCACACTGGATAGGCTACCCTTCTATTAGTCACTTTGATAACCTTGGTTATCAGACCGAGTACTACAGTGCTTGTGTTTCGTTACTGAATCTTACCAAAGTAAGATCCTACAGACTAACTGCTAAATATGAAGAGAAAATTCAATTTTTACAAAGGAAAAAATCCAGTGGTCCCACTTTTATCATCACACTTTCATCAGAAAAGTATAACAACTTGGTATTATGAACCTCCTGATTTAGCAGTGAAAGAGCTATGGTATAACTGTAAGCATGGTGACATTTATCTTTCAAGAGATATAGCAATTTAGTGCACGTGTACGTACATGTGTGTACAGTACAAATGCACATTCATCCAACACACACACACACACACACACACACACACACACACACAGCAAATAGCATTTAACAGGCCCAGGTTTTCAGTTCCAACTATACTATTAATTACCTGTCTGCATGATCTTAGTCTTTCAGACATCAGCTTCTTCATTTATAAAATAGTAATTTTATAAAGGATTTAAGTCCCCTACAGTTTCTTTGGCAATAAAAATTCTATAGTTCCAAGATTACTTAGTCGTTTGCTCATTTTATGTCATTGTTGGAAAATTCAGTCTGTATTTATATCATTTTCTTCCTCTTTCAGAAAATGGCATCTGGAAACTTAAAACCAAGAAAGCAATCTTTCTTTTCTTACTAATTTTAAAAGCATCTTCTTTAATATGATGCCATCTTAATGTAATAATCCCCCAAATGGGAAGGCTTCTGACTAAAACATATAATTTAAGTGAAAAAAAAAAAACCCAATTTCAAAGATATTTTAAAAATCTGTATGACTGTTTTCCCATATTGGCAGCAAAAAACAGAAATAACATATATTATATATTTTAAAATTTGCTTGGTAGTATTGTTTCCTTTTCATTTTGATAAGAACTGAAAATGGTTAAAATTTTTAAATTATGCTTCATTCAAGTAAATCTTAAAATTTTGTCTTCTTTTAGAAACAAAGACAAAAGTAGCATGTTTCTACAGAAAGAACCCTGGATGAGAACCTTAGAAGGCTTATATATGTATCTCATTGAAGCAACTTCCATAAAATCTACTAATTTACATCTTTGGATGTCAGTTTCCTTGTCCATAAAAAGAGAATATTATTTATGCTTGTTGGATCACTGTGCAAGTTACATAAAAAGAAAGCCAAGTGGTTAGAAGAGTAATGGTCACAGTAGGACTCCAATTAGTGGTAAATATTACTTTTTCATGGCATGAATATAAAAAACAATCAACTAAGTTTATTAAGTTACAAGGGGATTAAATTAATAGTGCTCTAAGTGTTATAAGACAGTAAAAAGATGTTCAAACTTTTTCCATTTTATGTAAGATTAACAATAGAACAAGTGCTCCAAGACAGTACATAATTATTCAAGGTCTTCACATACTAACTCTCTTTGCCCTCACCTCTCCCCTCGTGCACATACCCCTCGTGCACATACATAAAGACTTAACCAAATAAGGAGAAAAATGAAAGATTATCATCAGGAATTTCCTGTCCCCCTCCCAGCTTCCACATATATACTTCTGGGATTTTTTTTTTCAAATAAATGACTGACAATCAAGTTTATGTTTAATTTGTAATCTTAACAGAAAAAGAAGTCTACTGAACTATATATCGGGTATGTTTTTGGCTAGTTTATCCTATTATGTCTTTTTTAGCCTAGTTAAAATAAATATGCAGAAAGTGTCAGAATAACATACTATATTAGAATAAATTGTAAATCTTTCATGGAAATGAAATTAAACAAATTTATTTTCAAGAAAAAAATACATAATCCCACACTCAACCACAGCACTAATTTTCCTATAACCTCATATAGTCTTTGAAGTCAAGGTTGTGTAACATTAGACCTTAAGGGAAATTTAAGATCAGGGTAGTTTATTTTACATTCACTAAAATAAGGTTGAAGAGACAGAATGCTAATTAAAGAGAAATTTTTAATATACAAATTTATGTTAAAATATTATTCAATTAATTTCTATTTACTGCTTCTTTTTTAAGAGAGAGAGATAATTTTTAATATTTATTTTTTAGTTTTCAGGTGACATAACATCTTTGTTTGTATGTGGTGCTGAGGATTGAACCCGGGCCGCACGCATGCCAGGCGAGCGCGCTACTGCTTGAGCCACATCCCCAGCCCCTATTTACTGCTTCTTGCTCTAGAAACATTTTAAGAATAGTTTCCTTTCACTGCCTAAACGTGCAATAATGTTTATAAACTAGTTTAACATCTGAAGCATTCTTCTTCTGGCGCAATTCTCCACCTATATAATCAATGCTGTTGTGATTTCAAGATTTAGTGCTTTTTTCATTTTTCTTGTGTCCCATGGAGGTTCCACAGTACCTCTCCAAATATAATTACTAAAATGTAGGGAAAATTTATTATGTACTGTTAACTTCTAATAAGTGTGATGTACAGTTTCTCATTTCATATCACAATACTATTACAAGGGAGATGCTACTATTGCTGTCAATTTACAGGAACTTCCTCAAAGTCATAATACCAGTCAGTGGTAAAATCCAGACTCTGACTCCATATCCAAGTCCTAGATGATGACCCTAAGATAATCCTCTGCTCCTATTAAGACCTGGGTTGACATTCCATCTCTCAAGACAACATTGGGAAGAAATCTCTATTCCTGCTTTGCTTGCTTCCTTTTCCTAAATATAACCAAGTAAATATACATTCAAGTAAATCCATATATAACACTAATTTTGTGTAATAAAAAATTGACGTTGCATGTAAACAAACTCAATTCAATAAATAACTGGGAACTACTATGTCTTAAATGTTTGGTATAAATCAGTGAACAAAACAGATTAAGAATCTTGCTGTAGCAGAGAGTGAAAAAATAAAAAACTTAATAAACAAATGTTTATTTATACACACACACACATCTATCACTTAAGGGTACAGAGAACTGGCAGTACTAGTGGAAGAGTAGGCAAATTGCAGTATTAAGTGAGGGGTAAGGGTAAATTGTTGAGACGTAGATTTGAACACCGACTAAAGGACCTGAAGCATGTGAGTATTAGGAAGTACAACATAGAAGAGTATTCCAGGGGGTATTCCAGTGGTAGAGCGCTTGCATGTGTGTGAGGCACTGGGTTTGATCCTCAGCACCACATAATAAAAAAATAAAATAAAATCATTCTGTCCATCTACAACCACAAAATTAAGTAAATAAATAGATAAATAAATAGAAATTTTAAAAAAGGAAAAGCATTCCAGGTAGATGGGACAGTGAATATAACAAAATTCAAAAGAGTATGGTGACAGTAGAGCGAACAATGAAAGAGAGAAATCTGTTTATAACCTTACAGGCAGCAGATCAGGTAGGATCTGGTAAGCCACCATGAAAACTGGCTTTTAATGAACAGAATAGGGTTTGAGGGTTTTGGGCAGAAAAATGCTGAGAACAGATTATATGGGGACAGATGAGTAAAGAGGTTATTAGAATAAATGTAAGGTAATATAATCTAGGTGAGAGGTGGTACCTATTCTGTATTTGGACGTAAACAGGATTTCCTGATAGATTGGATATGAAGTTTAAGAAATAGAAGTAAAATTCTTGGCTTAAACAACTATTAAAACTGAAACACTAAAGTAAAAGGATTTCCTGACAGATTGGATATGAAGTTTAAGAAATACAAGTAAAATTCTTGGCATACACAACTAAAGCTGAAACACTAACGGCAGATAAATAGAGCCATCTGAGGGTGGGGAAGAAATAATGAGTACCTTTTTTGATCATGTTAAGTTTGAGATATCCTGAAAGCTAAGCAAAGAAGGGGTATTTAAGAAAGAAGTGATTACCTATATCCAATACTGAAGATAACAAAGAGGAGGACGACTCAGATTAGCAATTTAAAAGGTCACAGGGCACCTTGATTTCTTCCTAAGAGTTCTGCTAGCTAGCTACAAAGTAAAATGGGGGTAGAAAGGCTGGAGGTATAGCACAGTGGTAGAACATTTCCCTAGCAAGTGCAAGGTCCTAAATTCCACCTGCAATACCACAAAAAAAGGAAGACAAGGAGGGAGGTGGGGGTTAGGGAATGGAGGGCAGTAAGTGGTGGCACAACTAGGAGCCAAGAAAACCTAAGAGAATGGAACAGATATTTCAGCTGCTGCCCACCACAGGAAACACAAGTAAGAAGTCTGACTGACAAAGTTAACTACCCGATCAAAAAAAAAAGAAAAGAAAATGAGATACTTTTCAGAAGAAAACACTAGAATCCAAAATCTCTACAATATATCACTTAAAATGTTACTCATCATACTTGAGAATTAGCAATCAAGGATTTCTGAAGCAGTTATACTACAATGATGCTCTAGGATTAAGTGGAAACTTGCTCATAAAAGAATAAATGACCAGGCACAGTAGTGCACTCCTATAATCTCAGGTTGGAGGATCTTACTAAGTTATCCAAATTCAAAGTCAGTTTAGGCAATTTAGTGACATCCTATCTCAAAATAAAAAATTTAAAAAGGGCTGGGATGTACTTAGTGACAGCACATGCCAGGTTCAATCCCTAGTACAGCAAAGCAAAAACAAAAGTTAAATCTCAGGAGAAAACAACCATGAAGCAGGAAAAAGAGGAGGGGACTGACATGTAGCTCAATGGTAGAACATGTGCCCAGCATGTGTGAGGCCCTAGGTTCAATCCTCAATAACTCCCATTATTTTTTTTTTTTTTAATTAAAAATGAGGCAGCTAGAAGGGCTGGTGTTGTGGCTCAGTGGTAGTGCACTTGCCTGGCATGTGTGAGGCAATGGGTTTGATTCTCATTACTGCATATAAATAAATTTTTAAAAAAGAAAATAAAGGTCTATCAACAACTAACTAAATAAAAATTTTTAAAAAATGAGGCAGCTAGGTATAAAGGCATAAGCATGTAACCCAGCAACTTGGGAGGCTAAGGCAGAGGAGAGACTAGGCAACTTAAATAAAAATTTAAAAGGCTGGGGATGTAGCTTAGTGGTTCAATACTCCTAAGTTCAAAATATCTAAAACATTGGGAACTGAAATACTGTAAGGAGAGACAAGAGAGCTGGGCAGACAAAAAGGTAAAGAAACACTAGGCCAAATTTTTCCAAAATTTTATTTTAAAAATTTTAGACATATGAGAAGTTCAGCAAATCCCAAGAATGATAAACAGAAAAAAATCATGACTAGGCACATAATTGTTAAATGTCTTAAAACCAAAATACAGAATCTTCAAAGCCAGAGAGAAACGATATATTATATATATATAGGAATAATAATATAAATGACCTCTAATCCAAAACAACAGAAGTCAGAAGACTGTGGGATAGTATTTGAAAAAATTGAAAGAAGAAAACAATCAATTCAGAATCTTCAATCTAGTAAAAATATCTAACTAAAATAAAGTGAAGTAAAGACATCTGCAGAGAATGAGTGTTAAGAGAATATATCCTTAGCAGATGTGCACTAAAAGAAATGTTAAAAGGGCTGGGGATGTGGCTCAAGCGGTAGCGCGCCCGCCTGGCATGCGTGCGACCCGGGTTCAATCCTCAGTACCACATACCAACAAAGATGTTGTGTCCGCCGAGAACTAAAAAATAAAAATATTAAAAATTCTCTCTGTCTCTCTCTCTCTCTCCTCTCTCACTCTCTCTTAAAAAAAAAAAAAAAAAAAAAAAAAAGAAATGTTAAAAGAAGTTCTTTATGTGAGGGTAAATGAGACCAAATGAGAAATTGAATTGTTAGGAAAAATTAGAGCAACAAAAATTTTAAGAAGGTGGATAAATCTAAAAGTGACATGTCCCCCCCTTACTATATTTAAAATACACATAACTGTTTTGAATTCTGATTGACAGCTTAATTGTAAGTTAGTCTCAAAAGTGAATTCACCTTTCCATCCCCCTCTATATTTATAAAAAAATTCAGTACCTGTTTTAGTTTCAAAAAAAAATTTTCAGTAGTACTACGTTTGCTGAAGGGCCAGAATAATCTTTCATTAGGTGAGCAAACTCGAACTTTTGTCTCTAGGAGAAATCGAACAGGCTCTTGTACTTCTGTTATTACCAAATCAACAGCTGTGGTCATAAATAGCACTTTATCTAGAGAAAGTGAGAAAAATGATGAGTGAAACAAAAGATACAGAAATGCACTTAGTCATACTATTAATATAAAAGTAATTTTATCACAAACATTCAAGATATCTTACGATCAACCATCAACTCAAGAAACATACTGTCAGGTAGTTTTGTATACATGATTAATGTATGGCTTCTTTTATATACCTCTCTCACCAACAGTCAAAATACTTTAGAACTGTTTTATCCTTTATCCACTATGTTACTACTAATAACATGAAAAACTGAAGGGGAAAAAGAAATGCTCAATGAGACAGACTGATTAAGCAAGTAACATTACATTTTCGGGACAGAATATTACGTTGCCATTAAATATCATTTGGGAAAAGTATGAAATATTTTGAAAAAAGTTCTTTCTGTACAAAAAAATCTGAAAAGTTATATTAAAAAAAAAGAGCTAATAGTGATTCTCATTGGGTTGGGTGGGGATAAAGACTATGCTAGACTCACTTTGTGCTATATAGCCTTTGAATTTTTAATCATATGTGCATAGATTATCTCTATAAAAATAAATAAAATTTAGAAGTATGATGAATATATAAATAGAAATTAAAAAAAAAGAGGAAGAGGGAAAATGAAGAGAAGGAAGGGAAAATGAATAGCCAAAAATGGTACTTTGTTTAAAGGTCAAAAATAACAATAAACACAAGAACTATTCATTTCTTTGTTTCACCAGAATTGAGTAAATACTGGAGACAGGTCAAGCAAGTGGTCCTAAGATCTGAGTATTATCATGAAACTAAAATTTCTGTTCATGTCAGCAATCTGTATCACCTTTAGGAGTTTCTTCATTTACAGCTTGAAAATGTGGGGATTTGGAATTCCAGCTTCCAGTAATTACATATGATTTTCCATCTGAACTTTTACCCATAGACTCCTAACAAAAAAAAAAAAAAAAAGGAAAATTACATCTTAATACTCAAGTGGATAAACAACAGCTAACCCATTTTGTTGCTTTTAAAAAACACTTAAATAGGAGTTGAAAAAAATGAGGTTTTTTTTTTTTTTTGTTAAAGAAGTGCATGTGAATAATTATAGTTAAAGATGTGCCATTTATTTGTACAATTGTTCCTAAAAAGTTACATTTAAAGTCAATGCTTGAAAATCATACTAAATTGAATAAACATCAATTTTTAATCATATTTGCATGGATTATCTCTACAAAAATAAATTAAATTTAGAAGTATGATGAATTCTTCTGTCAAGTATATAATCACCATATACTTTTTAGTTTTGAAAATAAAGATTTCATCTAATAGCCTTAATCCTAATATCTCCAACTACTTGTAAAACTCATGGTAGTTTGCAAAAGAATTCTCTGATAAATTTTCTCCTTTTATTCTCACATCAATCTTACCCAATAAACAAGAATTATTTTTTTATTATCACTGGTAAACAATCAAAAACCAAAAAACTAGATAATTATTAACACTAGTACACAGTCCAGAAACAAAAGCTGAGATGTTTATCCAAGGTCAGACTTCTAAATACAAATGTTAAGAATAAGGAAATCCCCTTATCTTTGTGTATTGTTTTATAGCTTACATATAATACCTTCATAAACATGTTCTAACATTATATTCTGATGATACAGTAAAACAACCTTTCCTACAGAAATAGTATTAACCTTCCAGTACAAAAAATAAAATAAATTCTCACCAAATCTAACAAATGCATATCACTGTTTCGTACATCTTTTCCTGGACTAAGGAGAACGCCAAAACACCTGTAAAAAAAAGAACTGCCATAAATTTTGGGGAAAAGAGAAAGTACACTAAAATGTTTAAGTTGGATCACTTTTTAAAAAACTTCTTATGGGGGGAAAAGGACACTTATTAGAATTAGCAATAAATTAATGCTGATCAAATGATAATTTTCATTTCTTTAACTTAAGTAAATTCTATGTCTCTTATTACCATGTAATTGAGATTCGAATATTAGTTAATAATTTACTTTGAATACTTCAAAGTAAAGAAGTATTTACTTCAATAAGCAAAAATAATCCCAGAGGACAAAAAAAATTGCAAATACATTCTAAAAAGTGTTTCTCTCATTAGGTTTTTAAAAATAAAAAAATTTTATTTACACTAAACTTACTAAAATTGTTTACCTTTCAATGGCAAGTTCTTTATTAGTTGTTTGTTGTACATAGATGACAATCTTCTTATCAATTCCTTGGCGTAGTTTAAAGCATTGTCTGTCCTTGTCTTTGGGAACAGCACTGTAGACAAACATATTTCAATGATTTTTGCAAAGTATTTTCCTGTGACATACTAAAACGATTTTTATAAACAAAGACCTCAAATCTCTAATTCTTTTTTCTATGACTAGTTTTATAACACCACCACCACCATCACAAAAACCACTCCTGTGTCTCCTAAAATGTAGATTTATTTTTTAGTCTTTTTTTTGGGGGGAGGGGGTGCTAGGGATTGAACCCAGGGCCTTGTGTATACAAGGCAAGGACTCTACCAACTGAGCTATATTCCCAGCCCTATTTTTTAGTCTTTTGTTGCAGCGAAAATTAAATAGTTGCAAAGTACCTAGCATAGCAACCGGTATATTTTGTAATTGTTTTTACAAATAAATAATTATTGCCTAATTTGTTTAAATATATAATGAACAAAAAGACAATCATAGACCCTTTGAGTATCAAAACAAGTTATTTTTAAAAAATAATAGGAATGAGGAATAGATGGCCAATGATAAGCTGCTAACATTTCTCTTAAGCAGTGATAACCTTATTATAAACCTGTGTAACTAATTATAAAAACACTGACGACAGTTTATAAGCATCAGCTTAATAAAAAAATAAAAAATGTTCTTAAAATAACAGTTTCATCAAAATAATCCCTTAGTTTCCCACACATCATGTTCCCTAGCTCCTTTGTTCTCAAAGACAAAAACCTGTATGTGGTAATCAAAAATAAGTCTAAACTGTATTTTATTTCTGTAGAACTTTTAACATAATGGCAACAAAACAATTAGTAGATAAAATATATGGCTATATTAAAGCTCTAAGTACCTACTAAAGTAGGTACTATATTAAAGCTCTAACCACCTACTGAAGGTGGTTCTAAAAAATTTTGAAACCCATCTGCATTTGTGTATTAACAAAATTAAGAACATTTTCTAACGGATTACAAAAAAAATATTAACAATGCAGTGTAGAAAGGACAAACATGAAAAATTTTGCAGAGCAAATTGCTAAATATTCATGGCAAATAAAATTCTCACCTGAGATGGAAAGGAACTCAACTTTAACTATCAGTAATGACACTGTTCTCTAAGTTCTGTGGGTACTGAAGTTATAAGTAAATAAAATCTCATGTTTTAGCAATTTAAACTAGTATATATAAAGTTGTTTCCTGACTCTAAAAGGACTACATCAACATATGAATTGAAAGTATAATCAGTGAACCTGAACAAATGTCAGGGGCCTCAATCATATAATTGTGTCATTGAATGGATCCGACACTTAATTCCTGTGGTAGAAACTAAGAAACCAAGGTCTAGGCTTAATTTCCCTGATTTTCTTTACCTATGAGAAAAGCATAATACTAACTACCCAACTTAACTTATGAGGTTGCTTGGTAATTTAAATACTCTGTCTCTCTCTCACACACACACAGGAGAAGTGCTTTGAAAGGTATAAATAAATAAAACTGCTTTCAATGGTATAAATATAAATGAGGGCTAAATTAAGAAGATAAAAAGTATAATAATGAAGAATTATTTTTTCAGAAATAAGGAGGGAAGAAAGCATTCATTCTTCCCAATGCACATTATCTAAATTTATGTTATAAAAAATACCTGATTATCAGACTTGCGGTTAATTTCATACACATACATCTCTGGAATATATGGTAAATCATATGGATATACCATCATATTTTAATCACTCCATTCTGTCAATATTTAATTTCCATTTTTAATTTTGTTATTATATACAGTGTTAAGGAGAACATTCATGTGGATTAATTTTTTGGGTACCTGAATAATTATTTCTATATATAAATTCCCATACATATTAATTACTAGATAAAGGCACTGCATTAGACAAATTCAATCTGACAAAGCAAAGCATATTTTCTAATAATTTCATCACTAGATTGGGTTAACACTAGTATTTACCTTAAACTTCAAGTTCAGTAAAATCATGCACCAAAAAGATGACAAAGGCCTAACAAACAAATGATAAGGAAATCAGACCATCTAACAATTTTTTGTAAGAAAATCTCCTTGATCTGAGGATAAACAGATGTTTATCTGAGGATAAACAGGGATGTTTATGAAATTTTACAAGAGGAACTACACAAATATCTTCAAAAAATAAGTTTAAAGAAACTACTTTGTTTTTTTAAAGGAAAAATATTAAAAATTGTTAACTGCAATTTTCTTTTCCCAGGGCATGAATGCACACATGGTATTGCTTTCAGACTGGAAATGTAGCTAATGAGAAGGCACAGACAAAATGTCTAACATTTTAGTCCTCAAACAAAAACTGATACTCCAGTATATCCTAAATTGGCCACCAGATGGCATGAAAATATCAAAGTTTGAAAGGAGACCAAGGGTAACAATTTTTCCCACAATTGAGTCACTGTGCTTTTTAATTTAAAAGCAATTAATAAACAACATTTATATTTTTATATCATTTCATTTTACACATTTTATGAGAGTTGTGGAGGAACAAGAACTTGTATCTAACTATGACAATGATTATGATTCTAATAAACACTCATTTTGTAATATGTGATATATAAAGGTAAAAACTCAATTTGCAACCATAAAACTTTAAAACAAGAAAAGATTTGAGAGTTTAGCCTCTTGCTTTATAAGTAAGGAAACTACTGCCAAGTGATGTGAAGAAACTTAGAAAAAGTCATACTGTTAATAGTGACAATAATTAAACTAAACCTGCTTTTATTTTTATTCCAGGGTTTTCCAACAAATAATTATTTTGCTTAAAAACCTAAACAAGTTATTTTCAACACTCTATATAGTAGGTCACACTTCAGACAAAACCTTCCTTCTACTGTGTCCAGATAAACTTTAATGGTAAACTTGATTTCTAAAGCCTTAAGCTTGGGCTGGGGATGTGCTCAGTGGTAGAGCACTTGCCTCACGTGTGTGAGGTACTGAGTTCAATTTTCAACAGAAATATAAATAAATGAATAAAATAAAGATCCATCAACAACTTAAAAGTTTTTTCTCTTTTAAAAAAGCCTCACGCTCTTCAAATAAAATCAAGTAAACCAAACAAATCAACCAAACAAAAACAGCAAAACAAATAGAGCTACTGATCTAACTGAACTTTAGTCACTTTTTTTTTTTTTTTGGTATGAGGGACGATCCTAGGGGCACTTAACCATATCCTTAGCCCTTTTTATTTTTTATTTGAGACAGAGTCTTGCAAAGTTGCTTAGGGCCTTCCTAAGTTGCTGATGGTGGCTGTGAACTTAAGATCCTCCTGCCTCAGCCTCCTGAGTTGCTGTGATTATAGATGTGTGCCACTGTGCCTGGCTAGTCATAATTTTTTAGAGTAGTCAGCCAGCTACTTTGAGGTCACATGGATTTTTTATTGCCTGAAAATTCTTCAAATTTTGCCTCTATAAATTTCTTTCTTTTATTTTACCATTTACATTTAAAAAGAAACCCTCCCTGTAAAAGCAATAATTTTATGTATGAAAGGTATATGTGATCTGCCTTGGATTTTCCCTTGAATGACATATAATAGAGCATGCTAATACAAACTCAATAAAATGAATAAAATAATGTGCCCTACCTAAAATAACCTTTACCATCATCTTCTTTTATTTCTAAAGACACAGAAAAGGTAAAGATATCACTGTCAGGAGTCTGTGGTGCAGCAGTGGCTGAAAGTGGGGTTTGCTTGGCAGAACGACGGAAGGCAGTGGCAAAACTGTAGAGTATCCGGCTTACCTGAAACCAGACATGTTAAGAAATGCGCTGTTACCATGAGACACTGTTTTGATTAAGGCTAGAAGGTGATCAACTTTTGAAGGGGGGTAATCATCTTCCCTCTACTAATAAGATACTTTTGGGAAATTATCTAATTTGTTAGGCCTCAAAAGCAAATAACAAACCTCACCAGAAAGTATTTTTTTTCCCTAAAAAAAGAGAAAAAAATTAGAAATCCAAGTGATAAATCACTTTCTGTTAGAAGATATCTAAACACATATATTATCATAAAAAATAGTTTTAACAATTTTTTTCTTTTTGTCATACTAGGAATTGAACCCAGAGCCTTGGACATATTATGCAAGTGTTCTACCATGAAGTTACACCCTCAATAGTTCTAATAAATTTAGCTCTAAAAAATGGTTTGCAAATATGTCACTGGTGGCACCAGGATGCCTATCTAACCCAATCAAGTAGCAGCTAACCAATTTCCTCTGTCACTATCAGTGACAGAGGCAAATAGTGAAGTTTCATATTCACGATTTTCTCTTAAAGACTTACAGCTTCTTGGGATGGGGTTGTGGCTCAGGGGTAGAGCACTTGCCTAGCACATGTGAGGCCCTGGGTTCGATCCTCAGCACATATAAATAAGTAAATTAAATAAAGGTATTGTGTCAACTACAACAAAAAAATTAAAAAAAAAAAAAAAGGCTTACAGCTTCTTGTATTTCACACCGAAAGACATGTATTCTGAAGAGCTCTGCATTATAATGACTTTCTGTGAAAGCAAAACAGTCACTCTCAGGAGTTCCATCATGCCCTCTGACACAAAAGAGGATTTTGTAGATAGGGTAGTTTGCTATTTCAGTGTTTGTCTGAGGATCTAACAGTCTGTTCAGAAAAAAAAAGACATAAAGAGATTAGAGGCATTATGAACAATTTGCAACATATTCATATTATGATTCAAGACATCTTTCTAGCAAGATAACCATACAGGACTTTTGTATGCTAATCCTATTAAATTTTAGAAAATAAGTTGTATGTAGAATACTACAGTGATTAATTATATAGTTCCATGTTACTAAAAACTAAATAGTCTCATGGCTTGGGGAGGCCAATAGAAAGGTTTGAAATAATATCAATAAGCACATGTTTCTTCTGCAGCCTGCAACTAAATAGAGACAAGGTCCATTGGTAAATTAGACTATAAAGTAGATCAGTAAAGTTGTGTTCTGATTATAATTTCAAAGAATTACCTAATATGTATTATTATTTAAGAAAATAGAAAAACTAAGGTCTTTTTCAAGAGTGAAGCATGTTTTGATTCATGAAAATAAGGGGAGATTATATAAAATGCTAACTCCTGAAAAAAGTAACGAATAAAATAAAAAGGATGCCATTCACCCAAGTCTATTAATTCATCAAGTATTTGTGTGATACCTAAAATATTCCATTCAATGTTCAGGGTACTAAGGACACAATTGTGAAAAGCACTGGGGGGGGGGGGGCAGGGGGAATTATATAATGTCAACACTGCAGGGCCACAGAGGGCCCTGTTCATAAAGGAAAGGGGATCTAACCCAGGTTTGAAGGCACTTTCATGAAAATTCTGAAAATGTGAGACAAGACAGATTAGTTTTCTCATTGCTTTTATAGAATTAAAAAATATTAAAGTATAAAGCTTCAGCTGGCATTTGCAAAACAAATATTTATCAGTAGCTTCTTTTAACAAATACAAAATTAGAATTTGTGAATCTTTGTGCAATTGTTCTTTACTCACAGAGAAAATTATGCAGACTGACTACTATCCACATGAAGCTATATTCTTTTACCATTAAAACCCCAAATGCCTCTGAAGTACTGAGACACAAATTCACTGCTTACAGAAGTATAAACTGGATCAATATTTCTAGATAACTATTTGGCAATATATCAAAAGCAATAAAAATGACCCAATAAATCTATATATGAGAAATTTATACTAAGGAAATTATTTATAAAGCACTTATGTGCCCAACAGAAATTACTGTTAGTTATTGTTATTATTAGTGCTTTTTCTCATTAAAAGACAAAAACTGCCTGATATAGTAGCACACGCCTGTAATCCCAGCAATTAAGGAGCTGAGGCAGAAGAATCACAAGTTTGAGACCAGTGTGGGCAAGTTAGCAAGACCCTACCCAAAATAAAAAATAAAAAAGGGCTGGGAATGTAGTACAGTGATAGAGCACCCCATGTTCAAGCCCTGTACTGCAAGGAAAAAAAAGAACGGGCTATACCGGAATAGCTAATATTTACCAACGGATTTTTTTCTAATTTCCAAAATCAGTATGAAATTCCATTTTGAAACAATGTGTCAAACTAGTATCTTTCCTGGGGGGACAAGGAAAACATATATTAATTTGTTAAGAAAACTCTGATGGTCAATATATTCTTAAAGCTTATTTAATTCACTTCACTAATGTACTACACAGGATTGGGATGGAGATAGTATACAAATGAGTGTCCATTTTTCATGAAGATAGTAATCTTTGGAAAATATAATGTTGGTGCCAAATAAATTAAACATTACATGAATAAAATAATGTATTTTATTCACTATTGCTTGTTTGTAAAACAAAACATCAGAGAACTGATATGAATACGACAAAGAGTTTAAAGGCCATGTCTCACCTCACAGTTCCTTCAGATACATTAGGCACTGAGAGGGTTACATCTAGTGAAATCTGACACTGGCTTCTTAAGATGGACATCATCCTCAAAGCTTCCACTTCACTCCTAGGAGCATTTACTGAGGCACAGCCTAAATAAGTTAGTTTACTGAAAACTACACTGTCCTCATCAGCCACTGGTGTGAAAGGACTTGACACTTCAGAATCTGCAAGAAAAAAAAGAATAAGAAGATGATTATTTTCATTTTGACATTTTGTTGATATAAACAGCAATTAAAATCTGCAAACAACATTTAGGTTCTAAATCAAATACTAATGAGATAAAATGCCATACCCCTAAAGGAAAGTCCACAAAAACTAGAAAGCTCACACTAGAATTCATGATAACACCAAAACTTTTAGGTAGTACTTCTAGGAGTCAATCCAGATTCATATCAAATTCATTTCTGAATTTTGACTTTATTACTTACATTTAAGTTAAATACACAGCAGTATTTTACCATTCTGAAAAATCATACCTTTGCTTTGTCTTACTTATCTACTCTGTTCTAAAGCTTCCTTTTAACAGCTTAGCCACTTTATTAGGTTCTCTTAATCTCCTTCCTTTCACTTTCCCAATAACATTTAGCTTTAACACCCTACTTTTCCAAATAAAACTTAACTGTCCTTTTCCTCCTTCCTTGCTATGCCTGTCTCTTGTACTAGTCTCCCTTTTCCAACTTGGTGACAACTCTCAGAGAGTATACAGGCATGAAGCAAACATCTATTCACCAAGCATAATCCCTCTATTACTCCAATATTGTATTCAAATTCCTTCTCTTCTGGAAAAATCTTCAAGAATTCTAAAAAAAGACTACCTCAGTTTTATTTAATTACTATTTTTCTTTCTATATAACTTAAATATATTTAAAGGGAAATGAGAAACATATATGTATATGTGTGTGTGTGTATGTGTGTGTGTGTGTGTGTGAGAGAGAGAGAGAGAGAGAGAGAGAGAGAGAGAGAGAGAATAAATGAGAATGGCAACTCCCTAGTATCTGGAGATTCTGGAGAACTCAGACAAGTTCTAATACAGTGCAGACACTCAAATATTAAAAACAATAACCTTCAGTTACGCAAGCAATGCAGCAATCCTAACCTCCTTGTCCAGGTTTCACTGGCAGGCTCATCTCTGGTTTCTGGAGCCCTACTAATGGCACGGGGTTAATGGTGGAAGAAGCTGAGAGTTGATTAGAAAGAGGCCCATCTCCTTCACCATCCAGTTGTGACCTTTCCATAAGTTCCTTGTCCCCTGGTTGGTCATCCATGGGAGGATCCATCAGCACATCTGCTAACTCTTTTTGCAGCTGTTGCTCACTTCCATTCCCTACAATCTACAGGTCAAAAATCAGCAAAGTGAGAAAAGAGTGGTGTCAATACAGATTAAAATGGTTTCATATTCTAAAGAAAATTATCAGCATTTCTTGTAATGAAAAGATAGCTTCTCAATGTTTTTTAAAAATAGAATTAATCAAGATCTACAAATAAGGACTCCAGCTGCTCTCTTAATTCAGTTTTTCATGCAGAAGTATATTGATTGAGCCCACTGTCCAGAAATTTATGGATTAGCCTGCCAATGTTGTTAATGTTTTTTACACTGTCTTAAAATAAGGGCAATTAAAATATTTCTAATTTTATTTGTCCAATGAGAAGTGATGTTTTTAAGAGGAATATCTTTAGCAGCTTCTTTTAACCTAAAGAAAAAATAACGGGGCTGTGGCTGAGTGGTAGTATGCTTGCGTCATATATGTGAAGCACTAGGTTCGATCCTCAGCACCATATATAAATAAACAAACAAACAAATTAATAAAGATATTATATCCATCTACAGCTAAAAAAATTTAAAAAAAGAAAAATGTGCTTTTTTCCAATTTATCAACAGAAATATTCCTATAAGGTAATCGATTTCCACATGCACTTTTAAGACTTTTGCTATAAATAAATCTGCTGTATTTCTGAAGGAGACTTCTTTGATATGAACACGTTCTTAAAGTTCTTAAACACACGAATAAAGCTGAGGAGATGAGTGTAAAAAAGTACTGAAGAATAAAAGCACTGTTTTCAACAACATCAAGTATTTTTGTGGAGTCATTATGGTTTATTTAGTTGCTCAACAGGAAGTAAACAAGTGATGACTGCCCAACACTAAGAAAAACCACACATGACAAAATCTAGTATTGTCACTAATTGTTTATTCAAGAAGTAATGGAAAAATTAACAAAAGAATTTAGAAGGAAAGAAAGAAGGGGCTGACTTCTAAGCCCAAGACTTTTGAAGACTAAATCCTAAAAAATTAAAATGGGTTGGCTGTGGGATTGTTAAAGGAAAAAAAAAAAAAAGACTATTCAGCAAAATTAAAGTTAAAAAGAAAAATTCACATCTGGGTACATCTGGGCTACCAAGGAATCCAGTTCAAAATCTTTTAATGCTTTGGGCTTTTGTAATCCTACAAACTTCAATTTTCTTAGCCTGTAAGTCCTAATTGAGAAACAGTTTTTAGACTATTTGACTATATTTTCCTGAGAAAATTCTAGCATTTCAACTACTTTTGTCATGGAATTAAAGATCTTTGGCTTCAATGACAGCTTTTCTTTCTGTGAACTTCATTTTATGATGGAATTTATTGCTACTGGAACTACAAGTGGGTTGAGTAATTTTAACTGTTTGTTAAACCTGGTTCTATACTTCTAAAAGCTGAATTTTTCCAGTTCTGCTTTAAATAGTTTTCAAAGCACCTAAAAAACAAACCAGAACTCAGTTTCAAAAAGCCTCTGAATCTTTTGAAGATGGTAAAATAGTGTTTCACCTGGACTAAACAAAACAGAGCTTAACTGAACCTAAATTGCGTCCAAGGGTAAGGAGAAATAACATAGGAGTTACAACTTCCTGAAGACAAAAAGTGAGAAGATATCAGACTCCCTCTTTAAGCAATTAATAATTACAACTAGAAGGAAAATAGAAAGATTTATTTCACATGCTACAAAGTGCTCTTTTGCTTTTTGGTATATGAAGTAAGTGAACCCAAGTGTTCTGTGGGATAGGCTGCCTCCACTGTAATATATTTACCAATTATAGAATATGCCTACTTTGAAAGTATATATATATATATATATATATATATATATATATATATATATATATTGTCTTTGTGTTTATACATATTTATTTTTAATGTTTCCCTAGTTTAAAAATTTTACAAACAATTATCTTATGTTTCCCTAACTTTTCCATAAAGGCTAGGAAAATGTAACGTATGCATACAAATTCTATTTATTTATTTATTTTTGGTACTGGGGATTCAACCCAGGGCTGCTTTACCACTGAGCTATATCTCAGTTCTTTTTATTTTTTGAGACAGAGGCTTACTAAATTGCTGAGGCTGACCTCAAAGTTGTAATTCTCCTGCCTCAGTCTATGGAGTTGCTTGGATTATTAACGGCCAGTGCCACAGAGCCCAGCTAAAATTTGACTTTTAAGAGTTGTTTAAGGGGCTGGGGTTGTGGCTCAGAAGTAGAGTGCTCACCTAGCATGAGTGAGGCACTGGGTTCAATCCTCAGCACCACATAAAAATAAACTAAAGGTCTTGTGCCCACCTACAACTAAAAAATAAATTAAAAAAAAAAAGAGTTGTTTAAAAATACCAACCTATTGGAGCTGGCATCATAGTGGTAGAGTACTTGCCCTGCAGGTGTGGGAGGCACTGGGTTCGGTCCTCAGCACCATATAAAACTTAATAAATAAAATAAAAGTATTGTGTCCATTACAACTAAAAAAAAAAAAAATTAAAAAAATAGCAACCTATCCAAAGCCTTAGATAATAATAATAAGGTCAAATACAATACCTCAACAATGATCATGTTGATCCCTCAACATGTTGAGTTTCCAATTCAGTAAATCTGGGATAGGGCCTGATATTTTTTGCATTTCTAAAAAATTCCTAGGAAATAATGATGCTGTTGACCTAGGGAATTCACTCTGGGAAACAATCTTAAATTAATGATTTTTAATTTGACTATATAACACATTTACAAATACCTGCTCCTACCTTAGTCCCCCACCTCCCACCCCCATAACTAAATCAGTATCAGATAATGGACAGCCTAGGTATATTCGTTTTAAGACCACACGTGATTCTGATATACTGAGAAATACTGCCATAGATCAAAATCAAACTAAAATGCCAACATAGTATTTTATTCAGAGGCTCCACACAGGCATCAAAATAATCTCTGGCACTTTCTGAAAACGCAAATCACTTGACTTTAGCTAAGAAATCTCTCTCTGCATGGGCCACTAATAGCTATATTTTTAAAAAAGCATCTTATGAGATTTTTTATGTGCAATAAAGTGTGAGAATCACTGGTAGGACTTACAGAGTTCATTTATTTATTTGCCTGTCTCTGCTAGTGTGGTTGAAAAATTGAGTAGTTTAGTTTTCAAGCCTCCCTTATAACTCTAGTTTACTATATCAGACAATTTTAGACACTGAGATAAACAGAAGTTGTCTGGGGAGGTCTCTGGAAGACTTTTTTCCCCTAAGCATGAAGGCTGGGAATGAAGACTGGAGTAGAGCACTTGCCTAGCATGCTCCAGGAACACAAAGGAAAAAAGAAAAAAATACCATGACTGGTACCATCCCCTTGCCACAGAATAGGAATATGGAACCCTGAGAGAAGTCTTGTGACAATGAGGACATCAGAACAAAAAGGAAATAAAGTCAAAATCAATAAATTAAAAAAAAAAACTTTGGTCTTTAATGGTATAGATCAGGAGTTGAAAATTTTCTTCTATAAAGAGACAGATAATAAATATTTTAGACTCAGCCAAACATCTGTAATCCCAGGCTGAGGCAGAATACCAAGTTCCAAGACAGCCTGGGCCACTAAGGAAGACAATTTCAAAATGAAAAGGGCTAGGGAGGTAGCTGAGTGATAGAACCCTTGCCTAGCACATATAAGGACTTGGGTTCATTCAATACCCAGTTCAATACTGCAAAAATAACAAAAACAGTTTTTTATAAGTGTTGCAAGCCACGTGTCCATGTGTCTGTAGTCTGTTACAACTACTCGAATCTGCTAGAACATGAAAGAAGCCATAAACAACAAATAAACAAGTGTGGATGTGCTACAATAAAGTTCATTTACAAAAACTGATGGTGGACATTTTCTTTCCTTCCGTCAATAGCATTTCTGATATATACAACTATCATCTCTAAAATATGGTTTCACATAAAGTAATTAAGACAGTATGGTATTAGAGAAAGGGCAAACACACAGATGAAACAGAATCCAGAAACAGACACAAACATATATGATCAAATGATTTTCAACAAAGTTGGCAAGGTAACTCAATGGACAAAGGTAATTACTCAAATAAAACAAAGGGTGCTGGAACATTTAATCTGATATCCATATGTGAGACATACATCTCAGCCAACACTTTGTATTATATGTAAAAATAAACTCAATGAATGACATACAAATATAGCCTATAACTATAAAACTTAAGAAGAAAACAGAAGAAATCTTTGTAATCTTGGGATTCAAAAATTTCTTAGAACACAAAAAGTATGAACCATCAAGGGAAAAACTGAGAAAATAAACTATTAGAATGAGGGCTGGTGACAAGGTTTGGTGGTAGAGAGCTTTTCTAGCATGTAGAAGTCCTGGGTTCCATCTCAAGCACAACAACAACAAAAAAAAAGCTAAGAGAATAAAAAGCCACGGAGCTGGAGAAAATATTTGCAAATCATGTATCTGATGAAGGACTTATACCAGAAAATACAGAGAACTCTCAAAACTCAATAGTAAGAAAATAACTAACTCAATTTTTAAAATGAGCATTTCACCAAAGATATGTAAATATGGCAAATAGCACATGAACAGAAACTCAGTATCATTAACCAGTAGAAGAACTGAAACCACAACAGGATGCCTCTATACCTCTATAATATTGGCCAAAACAAACAAAAAACCAAAACAACAAAAAACACTTGACAATAATAAGAACTGGAAATAATATAAAAAACTCACATACTATGGTGGGAATGGAAAATGGTACAACTATATCCAACATTTTTTATACTATAAATAAATAAATAGATAAATAAGGTGAGCTGGGGATGTAGCTCACAGGTATGATGATACTGGGTTTAATCCCTAGTGTCAGAAGAAGAAGAAGAAAAAAAGTAGCAGCAGCCAGATACAAAAGTCTGCAAACTAAATGATTCCAGTTAAATGGCATCCAAGAGAAGACCTAACTATAGTGACAGAAATGAGTAGTTTAGTTTTCAAGCCTCCCTTGAAGGGTTGCCAGGGACTGGAAATTGGGGGGCAAAGTTTAAAAAAAAAAGGCACAAAGGAACTTTTTGGAGTGATGAAATTATTTTCTATCTGGACTGTGGTGCTGTATATTTAAGAGTTTATACGTATTAAAGCTCATAGAATTGTATGCTTCAGAGGATTGCATTTACTAAAAACTTGATTTAGCCTGGTGCGATGGAACACATCTGTAATCCTAGCAGCTTGGGAAATTAAGGCAGAAGGATCTTTAGTTCAAAACCAGCCTCAATAAAAGCAAAGAGCTAAGCAACTCAGTGAGACTCTGTCTCTAAATTAAATACAAAATAGGGCTGGGGATGTAGCTCAGTGGTGGAGTACCCGTGAGTTCAATCCCCAGTAACATCCCCTCCAAATTTGATTTAAAAAAAAATATATGGTTTCCAAAAAAGAAGAAAGCTGAGAATATAGCTGTTGTTTTTCTTTTAAATAATCTGCCCCATAAAAGATCCCTATCTAAGACTTTGGCTTTGCAATTAACCTCCCCTTAGAGATGCCACTGCATCTACTCCCATTGATATACAAACAGTCCCAAATCTATCTACAATTTCTTCCTCAACTGCTACTGGACAGAGAGCATCAGCTAAACATTACAAATGTATTTTGTCCAAACCTTAACTCACTCTCCCATCCTCTTCCTGCATCTGTTTGTCAGTGATTGTACTACTATATACTCCCTGCCCAAAGAATCACAATCATCCTTGACTCCTCATTCCCAAACAACTCATAAATCCTACTGATCTTTGCTCATATATTTTCCTCTTCTTCTATCTCTGTGCATAGCTAATAACTTAGTATAAAGCCTATCACTTCGTATAAGCGAAGTTGGTAGTTTCCATGCCTTCCTTCCCCTTTACTCTTTCATTCGGTCATTCAAGTTATTTTAGTTCTGACCAAGCACTGCCTTATTTTTAAAGCCTTCCTTAGCTCCTCAAAACCCATAGGATAAAGCTCAAATTCATAAGTTTATTCTACTAGTCTTTTCATAACTTTGCCCAACCTATCTTTTCCAGTCATTTATCTATCAAATCAAACTACTAAATGTTCCTAGGAAACAAACTTTCATGTATAGACTGTTCCCTTTTCTGGATAGCCCTCTTTCTCTCTCTCTCTCTCTTTTTTAATGTTTATTTTTTAGTTGTAGTTGGACACAATATCCTTACTTCATTCATCTATTTTCATGTGGTGCTGAGGACCGAACCCAGGGTCTCACAAGCGCTAGACGAGCACTCTACCACTGAGCCACAACCCCAGCCCAGCCCTCTTTCTCTTATGTATTTTTTAAGATCAATCTTAAATTTTGTTACTTCCTCTGGGAGATCTTAACCCCTCTAGACAGAATTTAATCACTTCTTTCTCAGGGCTACCATATTATTAGCACACATATCTACTAGTACTGCTGCTTGTTTTGGAGAATGTTCTATATTGCAGAGATTGTTCTTTTTTTTTTTTTTTTTTTTTTTTTTGGTACCAGGGATTGAACTCAAGGGCACTGGATCACTGAGCCACATCCCCAGCCCTATTTTGTATTTTATTTAGAGACAGGGTCTCACTGAGATGCTTAGCACTTCACTGTTGCTGAGGCTGGCTTTGAACTCGTGGTCCTCCTGTCTCAGCCTCCCAAGCCTCTGGGATTACAGGCGTGTGCAACTGCACCCAGACTCAAGTTATCCTTGAATCCTTAAAGCTTTGAAGAGTGACTGATATAGAATACATATGAAACACATTTTTATATAAACTTTATAAAATGCAAAGAACAGAAGCCAAAGCATGATACTGGACATTCTATAAAACTTGGCTTAGTTATAGCAAAAGAAATCTGAATGATTTTAAATTTATTTAAAAACAAAAACACCATCATTTCCCATTTTAAGCAAGTGTCATTAAGATTTAACATTCACAATCAGAGTGTTGGTGGGGTGGGGATGTAGTTCAGTGGTAGAGTGCTTGCCTCGGGCATAAGAACCTGGGTTCACTTTTCAGCACCACAAAAAGAAAACGGAGCTAGAAAAAGAAAAAAACTCCAGTGGAGAAGACCAAAGAGCATGCTGCAATACATAAATAATATTTTTCAAGTTCCACAGAGATTTAATCACTTAACACAAAGTTTTTATTAAAAAGGTCACATTTAGATTTGTTTTCATCTCCACATAATCTACATTAAAAGGAAAGAAGAGTTTTTCAAGAAAGTCCTGAATTGGGAAGACAAACAATAAACCTAAAATAGACAATTATGCTATGCATATGACATAAATGTGTTTAAGGACAGAGCCTGGCAAATGAGTTACTTGTTACTCCTACTGCTTATAAAGCATAGGAGGAATAATAATGGGGGCTCAGAACTTCCATATAGCACAACTCTAGGAGGCACAATTCACAGCACGGACTATTCAAATTGTGCACTCAAGAATTATCCTGTATGTAGCAAGTGCAACTGAACACAGTACCAATTATATGTATTTCAGGCAACTGTATTGTGTTTCTTACAGGAATTATCTCATTTAAATCTCATTTAAATCACAGTACCTGCCAATTAGTAAGCATCCAAGTATTAGTATCCCCTACTCCAGGAAGCTCTTTCAAAATAAACTCTGATTCACTTACTAGACTTCAGGTTTGAAAAGGGAGAATAATAATTGAAAAAACTAGTAGTGAAGATACAGAACAAGAAATTCTTTTTCTGGTTCAGAGAATTCCAAGAACACACCTATTTTTCATGTGCAAAAGAAATCCTACTGGAATAACATGTCCTTCTAAATATACAAAATAAAAGTAATAACTTATATGGTAGAATTGGCTACAAGTCTGTTTCCTTGAGAGCAAAACTACATTTATGGAAACAAAGCCCAAAATGTTCCACAGGCAACAGCCAGAGTCATTTCCTGGCCTTAATCTTCTATTTCTAACTTTAGAGCCCTTGTTTCCCTTTACTACTATAATACCAACTAGGCCTTACTTGGTGTGCCAGTTATTATACAAGGCTACTTTAGACATTTTGGGACTCTTTTCTGGAAACAGGTTCAAAAAGCAGACTTAGGAAATAAGTTTGTGACTGAGAAACCCTACATGATTCAAAAATTAAAACAAAAAACCAACATCCTAATGATCTGCAGAGTTCCTAATATTTTTATCCTGGTACAGAAAAAAATAAACAAAAAATTGTTCAAATTTAATAATCTTGCTTAGTTTAACTATAAAAGCTGAGCCATTAGGATATAAAGCTTAGTAAATAAAAGCTTAGTTTTGTCAGAAGGGAAGGCACAAATGAACTAAAAGTCCAATTTGAATATTTAGTTACTAATTTCAAATCCATTCACATTCTGTGATCTTAAATGAATCATTAAATATAAATTGCTTCACTTGATAACTACAGCTATTCTAATACTGTCTCTTTTTCACACTGTACAAAGGAAGGACCAAAAAAAAACAACCTAAGGTTACCATTAGGAATTGCTAACACTGCAGCAAAACAAAGAGAGGAGGGACAGAATTAATCCTAAAAAGTTAACAGTAGAAAGACCCAAAACATTTGTTGTTATTTTGCTAAATAATGGGATTACAGGTGAGTTCTTTTAATTTTTTTTATTGTTTGATCTCATAAAACACACACATTATTTTTATAATTAGAGAAAATAAATGACAAAAGCTATTAGGATCTTGAGAGAAAAATACAAACACAATAAATTGTTTTGTATGCAGTGGTCTTGACTCTAGGCCCAACAAATCTTTAATTCCTACCAACTGCCACAGACCTACTTCTTTGTAGAAGAAATTCTTAGTAATTCTGCAAGGCTTTGCTCGATTGTTATCTACTCTATGAAACCCAGCTTTTTTCTTCAGTCAATAATTACGTTCTTACACAAATCTGCTCTACCTATCTTTTTGATGAACTGTATCATATTTACAGATGTGACACATTCACAGATGTGTCTCCACCATTACCACTCTGACCTCTTTCTTAATTAAACTGCATTCATAGTTCAGTAAAATTGCTCACTGAAAAAAGGTCTGTATTTCAAGATTACCAGATTCTACAACAAATAATATCACAAATTGAGGTCAGAAGATTACTTCACCTATTACTAAGATGGAGTGACTTTTGCATCTAACAATTTTAATAAAAGTTGGCAACTTTCTTCCAACTAAATAATGTCAATTTGATTTTTCAAGAAGAAAATTATGAGAATTAAATATTTTAAATTCTCTACCAGATTTTTCTGCCTAATGAATATTAGCTCATAAACATACCCCAAACAACATTCACAGAATATCCTTGGCTAAGAGTCAAAGATTGCTACCTCAAAGGAGTTTATGGTCAGATAGAGAAAATACAAAATGTTTTGATTTTATGGCAAGTTCTCAGAGTTTGAGTTGTTAAAACATTTTGTGAAGAAAAATGTCTTTGTTTTTTATAACCGTATCATCACATAACATTATTCTTTGAAGGGCTACCTAAAGCTTTACCCACTCCAAGAATCCTGCCCTGACTCTTCCCTGAAGTTGAGTTAGGCTTCAACTACTCTAAAGCACCCTTTATTTACCTTCACCACAGCATTCATCTAATTACATTGATGTTGAAAATATATATGACCACAAAATCTCTATACCACCGTAATCAAGAGATAGTCTATTTCCCCAAATTCTGAATTGAGACTGGCCTTTTGACTTTGAAAAACAGAATCAGGTAGAAGTGACACAATATAATTTCTAAGCTTTAGCCTTAAGAGGCCTTACAGCTTCCACTCCTACCCCAAGACCACTGGGTTGTGAAGAAGTCCAAGATAAAAGACCACGTAGAGAGCGAGACCCAGCTATACCAGTCAAGCACAACCTCCAACTAACACATAAGAAAAATGCAGAGGCATGAACACAAATAACAATAGCAATAAAATCATCCACTCAACTCATAAAATCATGAGAAATAATAAATTGTTTTAAGCCACTGAGTGAAATAGTTTGTTACAAAGCAAAGACTAGTACATAGAACTATAACATGATTTTTAAAAATTCTCATCCACTTGAAGGCAGACACCGTGTCCACTCAACCTTTTAATATCTTCTCCAGTTTCGCTATCTTCCCTCTTGAAACACAGTATATTCTTGAAGTTGGAGATTTATACCTCTTATCACGTTAAGAAAATAAATTATCAAGTATTTCCTTTTCCCCATTCTCTCCTCATGGAACACTTAAGATATATGTCATTCCTTCTGATTTTAAGTCTCCAGGTTTTTTATTGTTTGATCTCATATCACACACACATTTAGAGAAAATAAGTGACAAAAGCTATTAGGATCTTGAGAGAAAAATACAAACACAATAAATTGTTTTATATACAGTGGTCTTGACTCTAGGCCCAACAAATCTTTAATTCCTACCAACTGCCACAGAGCTAATTCTTTGTAGAAGAAATTCTATTTTATCATATTTCAATGTTATCTTCTTGATAATTTCTTCAGATCCATTTTCCAGGTATCTGATTCTCCATTTACCCACGTCTGCTTTGCTGGCTTCTAAATTTCATTTGTAGAAATTCTAATTTTAGTTTCCTTAATCCTTTAAAATTTCTTGATTATTTTGTTTTTTCTAATATTTTCAGTTTTTCTTTAAGTTCTTATTTTAATCATACTTGCCTTAAAGGTTACACCTAATAATTCTAATGCTTGAGTTCTGATGGGATTCAACCCTGCTGGAGTTTGTTGACTTGCTCATAGTGAAATGTCCTTTGTATATATTTATTATTTGGATTGTGTGCTCTTCTTTACTGGGATTATACTATCTATGGGAATACCATGTAGCCTGGATGGCAAAAACATTCCTCCAGAATAGCTTTGCAATTGCTTCTCTCAAATGTCTCAAGAACATTATCAACCCAAGAATATTCAGGTAGTAAAAATTCAAACCCCAAGCATACATGAAAGCAAGCTATTATGGTTTGGATATGAAATGTCCCCCAAAAGCTCATGTGTTGAAGAGTAAGTCTGCAGTGCAGAAATGTCCAGAAGTAGGGCTTTGGAAAAGCAACTGGATCATGGGGGGCTCTAATTTCATCAATGCGTTAATTCATTTAATGGATTAATAATTTGAATGGACTCCTGGGAAGTGGTAGAAATTATAGGTAGGTGGGATTGCTGGAGTAAGGAGGTCTCTGGGGGGGTATGACCTCGGGGACTATATTTTGTCTCTGGCCCCTTCCTCTTTCTGTTTCCTAGCTGCCATGAGCTGAGCAGCCTTCATCTATCACACCCTTCCACCAGGAAATTCTGCCTCATCTTAGGCCCAAAGCAATGGAACCAGTCAACTGTGGAAAGAAACCTCAAAATAAATCTTTCCTTCTCTTGTTAGATATTTTGGTCACAGCAACAAAAAGCTGAGTAACACATAAGCCTATTGGCACAAATTCTCAACAAGACCCCCCATTCAAAGTAACCCAAGATAAGACATAATAGGTTTTCTTATTTTCTTCCCATAATGATAGTAGAAATCTTCTTCCATCCTTTCAGGAAAGATGTAGACTCTGAGGATGTTTTATGAGATTGTGGATCCAACACCTATTTTACACCCAAGACCTTTTTTTTTTTTTTGCCCAATTCAATTATCAAAATCCAAGTACCTTGATTATAAAGAACAGAAATTCTCCAGTGCACTTCCAATACCAACTCAAATGTATAGCTTTAGTTTTCAGTCCCCTCATTTTCTTAGACATTTTCATTCCTTTCTTGTGAATACCACTATCCAACTAAAAGGGTGTTTGCTATATTTCTTTCAGCTTTCCCTAATTATTTTATATTGGGACATTTTTACAGTTTCTAGATTAATACATATTTCCAAAAATGAGCATTCTTACCCCCAGTTGCTAAAACAACAATGGCAGATTACCAGTTGACAAATAAACTTTCAACAAAATACTCAATTGGGACTTTGTGGTTGAAAAGTGACTTTTTAGAACTTTAAAAGGGTTTTCTAGATCCAACATGTTCCTACTGTCACTTTATGTTCTGAGCATGTATTTTAATGCAACCAAAGAAATGAAGGAAAAAAACCTGAAATCCTTGGAACTTACTGTTTGATAAGATATTGTACAAGTTTTTATTATTGTTATTTTGTTACTCTAAGGTGCTCAGCAAACAGTTTCAAAAATACAAGTATCGTGGGCTGAGGATGTGACTCAAGCAGTAGCGCGCTAGCCTGGCATGACTGCGGCCCGGGTTCGATCCTCAGCACCACGTACAAAGATGTTGTGTCCGCCGAAAAACTAAAATAAATAAATAAACTCTCTCTCTCTCTCTCTCTCTCTCTCTCTCCCCCTCTCCTCTCTCTAAAAAAAAAACAAAAAACAAAAATACAAGTATCACTGAGCAAATAATCTTCAGTAATCCTATTTAATCCTATTATACCTTCTTTTGATGAGTTTACAAATTTAACAATGGTCTTATTACATTTTCCCTTACCAGTTCTATGTACAATAGCCTATACAGCATTCAGATGTACTGAAATTACGTGAACATACATAAAGTGTTTTAAACTTGGAAAACATATCCCTCAGTTTCCTTCTCTACAAAATCAAAAGTTACCTTTTTCTGATAAACAAGATAAATGAGAGCAAAAACAAAGTTCTCTGGAGGAGCTATAAGGATCCTTCATCTGTACCATAAATTTTGAGTTCAAGAAATCAGAAGAGGAAAAATAAATCAAACAGTAATTGAAATGTTTCAAGAAAATTTTCAAATCAAAGATTGATTTATTTGAACTTGCAATGCTATATTCTTTCAGTACAGTAACTGTTCCTAGGCTAACTCTTCCATTTATGTAGAGGAAGTTCTTTTCCCTACTCAAAGATTTGACTCTTCTTTTGTACTAGTAATGCGTCCTCTTTACTGAATAATTCCTATCAATAGAGATATATCCTAAAATTGATCACAAGAACCAAACCCCCTCAGCCACCATTCAATTTTCCTGCCTGCCTCCTTTTATACAACAAATCTTTGAAAGAATTGTTTTTATATTTTGCCACATCTTTCTCACCCCGTTTACTACCCACAATCTAGTAATGCTCTCATCTTTCCAGAAAGACACTCTTCTTGAGGGTCAATGAGGCCTCCATCTTGTCATTTTTCAGTCACCATTTATATTAACCTCTTAGCAGAAATAGAAATTTTACTCTTGGGGTTTAGTGTTATATAGAGCTCTTGCCTTCTATGTGTGAGGCACTGGGTTCGATCCTCAGCATCACATAAAAATAGAGAGATTGTGTTTATCTACAACTAAAAAATTAAAAAAAAAAACAGAAATATTACTCTTGCTTTCTTGGAATATTTTCTTCACTTATATTGCAAGGCATTCTTTTGTACTTTTCCATAAACCTACTACTTTATTTCTTCATAGTGTTCTCTGTTACCTTCTCTTCAGTTCAATTTCTAAATGCTGAAGTGCCCCAAGAAACACTTCCTAACTCCTCTCTTTAGTATCTAGTTCCTTTATTGTTAACAGTGGTCCACCTCATGCTTTGAATATACCTCTGATACTCTACCAATGAGGTTATCTGAAAAATGAACATATTTTTTCTTCTTTTCCATCTCCCAAATTAGCAAGTGAATTTTGATATCCCCTTCCCCAAAATTAGGGCACAGCTGGAATGTAGCCTTTGAGTCACCTTTTTAAAAACCCTGTGTTCTGGGGCTGGGGATGTGGCTCAAGCGGTAGCGCGCTCGCCTCGCATGCGTGCGGCCCGGGTTCGATCCTCAGCACCACATACCAACAAAGATGTTGTGTCCGCCGAGAACTAAAAAAAAATAAATATTAAAAAAAAAAAAAAAAAAAACCCACCTGTGTTCCCCATGATGGGCAGAATCACAGTCTCTGGGACAGAAGTTTCCTGTGTTTCTCCTTTGCCAGCAAAGCGGTAAAACCTTTTTCTCAAAATGATGTCCTTGTTATTAAATTGGCCTATCTGCATATGTGTGTAGCCACACCAGAGTAAATTTTATGACGTTTACATCATCTCAAAAAGAAACACTATGAGAATATAGTTCAGTGGAAGGGTGCTTACCTGGCATGCAGGAGACCCTGCATTCAATCCCCAGCACTACAAATAATAAAAAATAAAAAGGACTGGCAGTATACCCAAGTGGTAGAGCACTCCTGGGTTCAATACTCAGCATCACAAGGGAAAAATAAAATAAAAAAACACTATCATAATAACTTAAGATATCATCTCCCAGAAACCCAGACCTAAGGACTCACTAATCTACTTTCTGTCTCTGAAGATTTATCTATTCTAAATATTTCATATTAATAGAAATACATAATCTGTGGGGGTTTTTGTGACATGTTGTTTAGCATGTTGCCTATGTTTTTTATGGCTGAATAATATTCAATTGCATACCACATTTTGTTTACCCATTCAACAAGTGACAAGACGCTTAGATTCTTTACATACCCTCTTAAGTTATTAGATATATTATTTACAAATACTTTCTTCCATTCTGTGGGCTCTTCCCCCCCCCCTTTTGTCTTTTTTTTGGGGAACAGCTGATAGAACGCAGGGTGTTGCATGCTCAAGGCAAGTGCTCTACTACTGAGGTGTGTGTGTGTGTGTGTGTGTGTGTGTGTGTGTGTGTATTTTTAAGTTTTATTTTGAGCCAAGGTCTTTCTTGCCAAGTTGCCCAGGCTGGGCTTCAATTCTTTTGCCTCAGACTCCCACATAGTTGGGAGAATACCTGGGATTACAGGAATGTGCCACCATGCCCAGTTATTTTCACTTTCTTGATAGTATACAAACACAAAAGACTTTAATTCCCATGCAGACAAATTTACTGGTTTTCTTAGCTCTTTATGTTTCTGATATACTAAGAATCCACTGCCATATCCACTCAAAAACAGTGGCGTTCAAGCCTTCTATTTCTTTATTGATTTGCCTAGTTTTCGTACCATTATTGAAAGCATGGTATTGTATGTTTTAATGACTTCTGTTGAGATGTTTATTCTCTCTTCATTTCTGTCAGTATTTATGTTGTGTATTGTGGCACTGAAATTATTAGCTATACAACTATTAAGTGTCTGTGATGGACGGACACTTGTAAGATTATACAATATCCCTTATCTCTAGTAATAGTTTTTACTTTAAAGTATCATGTCTAAAAACAGAATAACCTCTCCAGGTATCTTGTGCTTGTTGTTTGCATGATATCTTTTCATATTCTTTTACTTTAACTCCATTTGTGTCTTTAAATCTAAAAGGTCTCTTGTAGGCAGCACATATTTTGATCATGTTTTTTTAATCTAGTCTGATAGTCTCTGCCTTCTGATTATATTGTCTAAAAATTTACCCTTAATATTTTAGATAGAGTTGGACTTAGGTCTACCATTTTACTATTTGTTTTATACATGCTTCATGTTTTTTGTCCTTTTACTGCTTTCCTTTGCATTCAGTAAATATTTTCTAAGATAGCATTTCCATTTTTTTCCATATGAAGTTTGGTAATTATATCCTTAGAAGCTCTGCTCTAGTGACTTACTTACCATGTACATATTACAAGCCTCTTGATTTGTAATAATTTAATTTCACTGAAATACAGAAACATTTATTAACTACTTCCTTTTCTCCCTTTTTGTAGTATTGTTAGATACATCAGATCTATAAAATGTTACATATCCACCAACACACTATAATTACCATTAATTCTATAAACACTTTTTTAAAAGTTGAAAGGAGACCAAATACATAATTATGGCTTTTGTTATTTATCATTTCTTGTTCTCTTCATTTGTTCTTGTATATCTGAGTTAGCATACAGTCATTTCCCCAGTCCTAATGGAGTTCACCTAACTCTTTTTTCCTGTTATTGGCAAATATATTGCAACAATGTATCTAAGCATGTTATGCACAGAGATACATACACATATATAATGCAAAAGGGAAGAAATGTATGTATACTGTCTTTTATTATAATATAAGACAGTATATGTACACCTAAATACATATTTTGTGTGGATTAAAATTACCATTTGGGGGCTGGGATTTTGGCTCAGTGGTAGAGTGCTTGCCTAGCATGTGTGAGGCACTGGGTTCAATTCTCAGCACCACATATACATAAATAAAAAATAAAGGTCCATCAACAACTAAAATTTTTTTTAAAAAATTACCAATTCAAGTCACTTGCCTAAAGAACTTCCTTTAGTATCTTGTAGGACAGGTTTACTAGCAATAAATTTTCTAAATTTTTCTTTATCTCAGTGTCTTATTTAACCTTCAGTTTTGAACAGAGACATACCTAACTTTATTGCACTTCACAGACATTGTGTTTTTTGTTTTTTCAAACTGAAGGCTAATGGTTTCACTGACTACAGCAAGTTTATGCATACCATTTTTTAACACCATGTGCTGATGTTTTGTCTCTGTCACATATGTAATTCTCACGATACTTCAAATTTGTTATTACAATTATATCTCTTATGGTGATCTGTATCTTACTACTTTAATTGTTTTGGGGTGCCATGAACCACACCCATATAAGACAGCAAACCTGAGAAATGCTGCATGAATTCTGAATGTTCCCTCTACCAGCTGTTCCTCATTGCCTCCCTCTCCTTGGGCCTTTCTTTTCCCTGAGACAAAACAATACTGAAATTAGGCCAGTTAATAACAGTACAGTGGCTTCTAAGAGTTTAACTGAACAAAAGCCAGGCAAGTTTCTCACTTTAAATCAAAAGCTAGAACTGATTAAGCTTAGTGAGGAAGGTATTTCAAAAGCAGAGAGACTAAAAGCTAGGTTTCTTTGACAGACAGCCAAAGGATAGAAACAAAGGAAATTAAAAATGCCACTCCAATAAACATACCAATAAAAAAAACAATAACAGTTTTATTGCTGATAAAAAAGTTTTATTGATCTAGATAGATGATCAAACCAGTCACAATACTCTCTTAAACTAAAATACAATCCAAAGGAAACTCCAATTCTCTGAAGGTTAAGAGGAGTTAGGGGCTTGGGTTGTGGCTCAGTGGTAGAGTGCTTGTCTTGCACATGTGAGAATCTGGGTTCAATTCTCAGCACTGCATATAAATAAATAAAAGTCCACTGACTATTAAAAAAAATTAGAAGAAAAAAATTTTATAAAGAGAGGGGTTAGGAAACTACAGAACTGAATGTGAAGCTACCAGAGGTTTGATCATGAAGTTTAAGAAACTATCTTTATAACATATAAGCACTGGGTGAAGCAGCAAGTGCTAATGTAGAAGCTGCAGAAATTATCCAGAAGATATGCCTAAGATAATTGATAAAGGTAGCTATACTACACAAAAGGTTTTTAGTGAAGACAAAGCAGCCTTACATTGGAAAAGAAGCTGCCATCTAGAATTTTCCTGGGTAAAGAGGAATTAATTAATCTCTAGCAAGAAAGTTTCAAAGGATAGGCTAGCTCTCCAGTTAGGGAATAATGCATCTGGTGACTTTAAGTTGAAGCCAATGCTCATTTACCATTCTGAAAATCCTAGGGTCCTATGAATATCACTTAATCTACTCTCCCTATACCCCACAAATGTAGCAAAGCCTGGGTGACCACACAACTGTTTAGAATCTGGTTATGGAATATGTTAGGCTCACTGTTGAGACTGACCGTTCAGAAAAAAGCTCACTTTCAAAATGTTATTCCTCACTGACAAGATACCTTGTCACCTAAAAAGCTCTGATGGAGATATAAAATGAGATTTTAATGTTGTTTTTCACAGCTGTTAACACAATATCCATTTTGCAACCCATGGAACAAGGAGTAATGTCTACTTTCAAATGTCATTGTTCAATAATACATTTTATAAGACTATAGCTGCCATAGAAAAAGATTTCTCTGACTTATCTGGGTAAAGTAAACTGAAAGTCTTTTGGAAAAGATTCACCATTCTAGATGGCATTAAGAACATTTGTGAATCTCAGGAGGAGATCAAAATATCAACAATAACTGGAGTTTGGAAGCAGGAGATTCCAATTCTCATGGACGACTTTGAGGGGTTCAAGACTTCTGTGGAGGAAGTAACTGAAGATGGGGTAGAAATAGCAAGAAAAATAGAAGTGGATCCTGAAGAAGTCACTGTATTACCTCAATCTCATGATAAAACTTTAACTAATAGGAGTTGCTTTTTATGGATAAGCAAAGAAAGTAGTTTCCTGATATAGAACCTAATCCTGATAAAGATGCTGTGAATATTTCTCAAAGGATAAGAAGTAATATAAAATATTACAAAAATTCAATTGACAAAACAGAAGCAAATTTGAGAAATTTGGTTCCAATTCTGAAATAAATTCTAGTGTGGGTAAAATGCTCTGTAACTGTAATGACATGCTACAGAGGAATAGTCTGTGGAGACTATTTCTGGCAAGCCTCATTGTTTAAGATAAAGTGCCACAACCACCCTAAAACTTAAACCACCTATCACCATTCTGTTCAGTCAAGCTGCCATCAACACTGAAGATATGGTACTTACCAGCAAAAAGAATACAACTCATTGAAGGCTCATGACTATTAGCATTTTTTAGCAAGGAAATATTTTAAAACTAAGGTAGACACATTGTTTTCTTCTTCTTTAGACAAATGCTATTGCACACTTAATAGACTATAGTGCAGTGTAAACATAACTTTATATGCACTGGGAAACTAAAATATTTCTGTGACTAACATTATCGTGGAATTCTTTTCAATAGTGGTCTAGAACTGAACCCATAATATCTCCAGGGCATGACTAAAAAATAGGTCCACTGATAGTTTCTTTGAGCACTCTGAATGTTATCCCCTGATGTCTTCCCTCCATTGTTTCTGCTGAAAACTTAGCTATAAATCTTACTGGGATTCTCTTCTAAATGATGAGACATTTATCTCTAGCTGCTCTCAAGACTTTTTCCTTGTCTTTGGCAATTAGCTATTATTAAGAAGTAACTATGCATCTATCCTACTTTGAGTTCAATGAGTTTCTTACATATGATTACTTCTTTTCCAAAACTTTGGTATGTTTTCAGATATTACTTAATTTAATATTTTTTTCCTGCTCACTTCTCTCCCCTCTTTCGTCTGTTATGAATATGCTGATGAAATTATTACTGTAACACATTTCTCTGAGGCTCTGTTGTTTCAATCCATTTTTTTCTTTTTTTTTTTTGGAGTAATTGCTATTGATCTTTTAAGCTAATTCTTTCATTTGCTGGGTTAAACCTACTCTTAAGCCCCTCTAGTGAATTTTTCATTTCATTTCATTTATGGTGCTTTTCAAAATTCTGTGTTTCCATTTGCTTATTTTTAAATAATTCTATCTCGTTACTGATGTCATTATATCCTCCTTTTTTGGGGGAGAGGAGGTAACCAGGGATTGAATTCAGGGGTATTCAACCACTGAGCCACATCCCCAGTCCAATTTTGTATTTTATTAGAGACAGAGTCTCACCGAGTTGCTTAGTGCCTTGCTGTTGCTGAGGCTGGCTTTGAACTTGTGATCCTCCTGTCTCAGCCTTCAAAGCTGCTAGAATTACAGGCACGCGCCGCGGCTCTCAGCTATATCTTCCTTTTTTAAAGCATGATTTCATGCAATTTGTTGGAACGTATTCATAAAGACTACTTTGAAAGCATTCTATGTTAAATCCAACTGGTCACTCTCATATCAGCAATTTCTGCCACCTGGTTTTATTTTGTTGTTGTTGTTTGTTTGTTTTTTAAGTGTATGGGTTATATTTTCCTGTTTCTTTCCATGTCTAATTTTTTGTTGTTGTTTTTGTTGAAAAGCAGACATTTTAGATAGCATATTATATTAACTCTGAATTCACTGCCCCACTTTAGAACTGGTTTTTATGTATCCTGGTTTTGGGTAGTTTTATACTCCTGCCTCCAGAGTGTTATACTTTTTTTTTTTTAAGTTTTTTTCTTTTTAGTTGTTGATAGATATTTATTTTATTTATTTATATGTGGTGCTGAGAATCGAACCCAGTGCCTCATATATGCCAGGCAAGTGCACTACCACTGAGCCACAGTCCCAGCCCCAGAATGTTATACTTTTAATGCTCCTCCTTAGAGGGTTCAGATTTGGGACTGCCACAGTTACCCTGTGATGAGATTGATTTTTGACAGGGCTCTGTTTCTCACCATGCCTAGCTATTAAAGCTCCTTTAATTGCTAGCTGACTGCTTTACTGATTTCAATAGTACACTAAACCAATTAGACCCACAGACTAAACCAATTAAACTTGAGTTCCTTCTAAGACAGAGTTTCAGAAATCAATGTTTGAGATTTTGACTCATGGTGGTCTCCTCCCAGCTCTGTCTTTCCCTGGTATTCTCAGGCAAACTAATGGTTCTATATCTAAGCGTTTGTCTAATCGATCTACCAATTTTCTCCCAATTACCTTTCACCGCAACCTCCACAGTTTGAGACTAACCTTAGGCTTGAACTTCTTTACACTCTTCTTTCAGGAAGAGATTAGGAGATGATTTATGGCCCTGTTTTCTCAACAGGCAAAAATCTCTGAGCCAAAGCTCTGGAGCTAGGAGTGGGGAAAATGGCACACTTCTCACTGTGTGACATTTCAGCTTCACTTGTCCAAAATAGAGCCTCTGTCCCAGGAGCTGGGACTGAGTAGAAAAGGGGTGGGGGCCTATCTCTTGGTTACACTTGGCTAACAACAGCAGCTGGAGGCAGGAAAAACATGTTTAGTATGCTCCTCCCCAGAAGACAGTCAGTGGTCTGGAACTAGGAACAGACTGTAACATTCTGGAGTAGAGTTATCTCAGTTGGGAGAGGTAAGGAAGAAGTGGGTTCTGGATGAAATAACACAGATTCTTGTTGCTCTTACCAAATTTTAATAAATTTTCTTGGATAAATTGTCTTCAATAACTTGACTTCTTTTAGAAAATTTCCAGAGACTAAACTTTTGGCTTTTTCCCCAGTAATATTCACCAGTTTTGCTTTCCTGACATGCTATAAGGACTGAAGTCCCTCTCAGCCAATGAGCTTTTAAAAATGTAAATTAGAGCCCCATATTATAGTATGGATGTAAGGCATCCCCCCAAAACAATGCAAGATGGTTCAGAGAAAAAATGATTAGGTTGTGAGAGTCTTAACCCAATCAGTGAATTAATCCCCTGGTAGGAATAACTAAGTAGTAACTGAAGTGGTAGGGTGTGGCTGGAGGAAATGATTCATTGGTGGTATGGCTATGGGGTATATATTTTGTATCAGGAGAATGGAGTTTTTCCTCTCTCCCTGCTTCCTGATCAACAAGCAGCTACTTCTCTCGGCCACACTCTTCTGCCATGATGTTCTGCCTCACTGTGAGCCCTAAGGAATGGAACCAGCCTTCTATAAACCTCTGAAACTGTGAGACCTAAATAAACCTTTCCTACTTTACAATTTTCTGATTGGGTTCTTTTAGTTACAGCAGTGAAAAGGCTGACTAAAATCTACCTTGTGTGGTAGTACAAGATACCTGTAGACTTAGGAGCCTAAGGCAGGAAGATCACAAGTTCAAGCCTAGCTCGCCTCAGCAACTCAGTCTCAACTATTGAGACAAAATTGAAAATTTCAAAATTAAAAAAGGGCTGAGGATGTAACTCAGTGGTAGAGCACTCCTGAGTTCAATTCCAGTACTCCACCACCCCCCAAAAAAAGTAAACTAGATCATGTGCCCAAACTTTGTAAAAATTCCCTTCACATTTATAACTCAGTCCAAATTCCCTACCAAGTTCCACAAGGTTCTATATGATCCAGTCCCTGCCCGTCACTGGGATCTCATCCCTCCATGTTTTTTTTTACTTCATTCATTGTGCTCTGACCACTCTCTCCAAGAGTCTTTGTATCTGCTTCCTCTGAAAAGCTCTTTCCCCAGTTCTTCCATGGCTTTCTACCTTCTTTGACTCTGGACTCACCTCAAGATCATCTCTAAAATAGTACCTGTCATTCAGTATTTTTATTGTCTTCTTTGATAAGTTGTTGAGAATCTTTGTATTTACTTATTATTTATATGTAGTGCCGAGAATCAAACCCAGTGCCTCACATATGCTAGGCAAGTGCTGTACCCCTGAGCTGACACCATCCCTTTACTGTCTTCTTTAATTGTTTTTTTTTTATTGGTTGTTCACAATATTACAAAGCTCTTGACATATCACATTTCATACATTAGATTCAAGTGGGTTATGAACTCCCAATTTTTACCCCAAATGCAGATTGCAGAATCACATTGGTTACACATCCACAATTTTACATAATGCCCTATTAGTAACTGTTGTATTCTGCTACCTTTCCTATCCCCTACTATCCCCCCTCCCCTCCCCTCCCATTTTCTCTCTCTACCCCATCTACTGTAATTCATTTCTCTCCTTGTTTATTTTCCCATTCCCCTCACAACCTCTTATATGTAATTTTGTATAGCAATGAGGGTCTCCCTTCATTTCCATGCAATTTCCCTTTTCTCTTCCTTTCCCTCCCATCTCATGTCTCTGTTTAATGTTAATCTTTTCTTCCTGCTCTTCCTCCCTGCTCTGTTCTTAGTTGCTCTCATTATATCAAAGAAGACATTTGGTATTTGTTTTTTAGGGATTGGCTAGCTTCACTAAGCATAATCTGCTCTAGTGCCATCCATTTCCCTGCAAATTCCATGATTTTGTCATTTTTTAGTGCTGCGTAATACTCCATCGTGTATAAATGCCACATTTTTTTATCCATTCATCTACTGAAGGGCATCTGGGTTGGTTCCACAGTCTTGCTATTGTGAATTATGCTGCTATGAACATTGATGTGGCAGTATCCCTGTAGTACGCTCTTTTAAGGTCTTCAGGGAATAGTCCGAGAAGGGCAATAGCTGGTTCAAATGGTGGTTCTATTCCCAGCTTTCCCAGGAATCTCCATACTGCTTTCCAAATTGGCAGCACCAATTTGCAGTCCCACCAGCAATGTACAAGAGTACCCTTTTCCCCACATCCTCGCCAGCACTTGTTGTTGTTTGACTTCAAAATGGCTGCCAATCTTACTGGAGTGAGATGGTATCTTAGGGTGGTTTTGATTTGCATTTCCCTGACTGCTAGAGATGGTGAGCATTTTTTCATGTACTTGTTGATTGATTGTATGTCCTCCTCTGAGAAGTGTCTGTTCAGGTCCTTGGCCCATTTGTTGATTGGGTTATTTGTTATCTTATTGTCTAATTTTTTGAGTTCTTTGTATACTCTGGATATTAGGGCTCTATCTGAAGTGTGAGGAGTAAAAATTTGTTCCCAGGATGTAGGCTCCCTATTTACCTCTCTTATTGTTTCTCTTGCTGAGAAAAAACTTTTCAGTTTAAGAACGTCCAATTTGTTGATTCTTGTTATTAACTCTTGTGCTATGGGTGTCCTATTAAGGAATTTTGAGCCCGACCCCACAATATGTAGATCAGAGCCAACTTTTTCTTCTATCAGACGGAGAGTCTCTGATTTGATATCAAGCTCCTTGATCCATTTTGAGTTAACTTTTGTGCATGGCGAGAGGAGGGGATTCAGTTTCATTTTGTTGCATATGGATTTCCAGTTTTCCCAACACCATTTGTTGAAGATGCTATCCTTCCTCCATTGCATGCTTTTAGCCCCTTTATCAAATATAAGATAGTTGTAACTTGGTGGATTAGTCTCTGTGTCCTCTATTCTATACCATTGGTCCACCCGCCTGTTTTGGTACCAGTACCATGCTGTTTTTGTTACTATTGCTCTGTAATATAGTTTGAAATCTGGTATCGCTATACCACCTGATTCACACTTCCTGCTTAGAATTGCTTTTGCTATTCTGGGTCTTTTATTTTTCCATATGAATTTCATGACTGCTTTATCTGTTTCTATAAGAAATGCCGTTGGGATTTTGATTGGCATTGCATTAAACCTATAGAGAACTTTTGGTAATATCGCCATTTTGATGATGTTAGTTCTGCCTATCCATGAACAGGGTATATTTTTCCATCTTCTAAGATCTTCTTCTACTTCTCTCTTATTTCACTGTATGTTTATAAGTGATAGAAGTGGTTCCAAAATTCTGAAAACAAAGGTCAAAAGACAACCACCAAATCATTCATTCCTCATCCACTGTAACCTCCTTTTTCGTAGGACCTAAATTTACTTGATATATTTATTTTTTATTTGCTTAAAGTCTATTTCCGCCATCAGAAATACAAGCTCTAAGAAGAAAGGGGGAGTTGCCTGTGTTGTTTACCACTAAATCCCCAGTACCTAGAACAAAACCTGGCACACAGTCATTATTCAATAAACACTTATTGAATGAACAGATGTACAAGAGAACTGGACTATTTTAAAAACTACTTATAAATTACATGACAACCATTAACAGATAACCTGTTTTCATTATTATCCATAAAGAGTAGACTAGTAATATAGTGTAGAAAAAGAAGTAATAGTTATTTATTTGGTGGAGAAAAGACAAAAGTGAAGAAAGACCAGGTATTTAAAGTTATTTCATGGGCTGGGGATGTGGCTCAGTAGTAGAGCACTTGTCTAGCAAATGTGAGGTCCTATATTCAGTCCCCAGCACCACAGAAAATAAAGTTGTTTCAATATCTTAAACTTCATTGTGGACCTATCAGTACCCTTACAATACACATAACAGGCTCCCCCCCAAAACAAGCACCTCTAATTCTATGATAAAGTGAAAACAATACTAAAATTACAAATGTTTAACATGATAACCATTAGAAGTTTGACAGGTATGTTAGAAAATTTAGAAGAAGCTAATCAAAGAGAAATCTTAACTAAAGATAAATTTCTCACTAAGTGTACATAGACTGCTTTAACACTATAAGAAGGAAGTACATTAATTCCATTTTCTCACTTTGCCACCATGTCCCTTTTCTGTTAAGTCCAAGTTTTGCAAAGGGCTTAGCAAAGCTAAACGAAATAAACTTAAGTTTTTAAGTTTTACCTTGAGTCCTGTTTTCTCATCATCACTTCCATTATTTGTAGATGGTGTCTCATCTCCTTGCCTGGAAACCAAGACAAAATCTTCACTATTAAGAGTAGACACTGAGTCTGAAGAGACACTGATTTTTCCAACAGAAGCCTTGTCATCCATAACTCAAGAATGAGGCTCAACTCATGAATGATTAAATATTTTTAAAACGCCTGAAAAACAAAAACCATAAAGATATTCATATAGAATGTCTGCCAGATAGTCAATTATGCTTTAATTCTTACAGAACACATGTGAAAAAATTTTTAAACAACACTTCCAAAATATTTTCCCAGGATGTTCACTACTTACTATTATTGGCTTTCTATTCTGATAATAAGGGAATTTTATACTATTAAGGGTCAAAATATTTTAGACTTCAAATAAATAAAATGTTTTCCCTTCAGAATGACCCTACTTATCTACCGTGATTTCTCTGGCATATGTTGGAAGTTTAAGTCTCCAAAATTAATGGAGTACTAAACTTCTGTTTTCTATTCCTTAACTTGTAAAGCTGTAAACATAAATGAAATGAATGCACTTGATTATTGTGGAAAGCGTATTAACTAAGGTTTTCCTTGCATTCTCAATACTTAAATTTAAAATACCATCATGGTTTTTAAAAACAAAATTTCACCTTAACACCCCAGAGACAGAAATTCAAGGCAGGACAAACATTAATACTATAGCTGGGAAATATCTTACATAACAAGAAATCAGAATTCCATTGAAACTCAATCTTAACCACACCAACTTCTTAAAACTCAACTCAATATGAACATTATCCATACCCTAACAGATTCTGAGAAAGACAAAAAAAAAAAAAAAAGAGGATTAAAATATGTAAGTTTGTAGATTGAGATTCTACTCATTTGGATAATGTCTATATTCCAATTTAAATTCCTGCCATTTCCACTCAAGACAATATATTTAAGGGACTCTTCCTTTGACTTTTATTTCTCTTCTCTAATTATTTACTTTTATATTTACAAACACAACAGAAAGAATACATCTTTGACTGGATCCCCACAGTGTTTTTTAAAAAACACTTTAGATCTATTTGAAGGGTAGCTTTTAAAATGATTTTATGGAAAAATCAAGAAAATCAGGATCATTAATTGAAATCCTCATTTTGTTTTTTTGATGCAGTGTTGCATAATTTGTTAAATGCTGTTTATGCAGTAGAAATGTCAACAAATTTTTTTTGGCATATAAACAAAAATTAAGCTTACCCTCAATGTATCCACCAAGAAAAGCATTCAAATGTTTGGAACAAATACATAACTGAGACTAAAACTGAACAAAGCATAATAAAAAAAAATATGAACATTATCCAATACATGAGTTTCAGGCCAAAAATCCCAGGAGAAAATATAAAGATGTATCACTTAAAAGAGTCATTCAATTATTTATTGACCCCTAGAATAAAACTCAAACACAAAACTACCATTTTAAAACCTGGTTCCCCATTTTCATTTGGTTGCCAACACATCAAGAGAACCTTACAACATAACCAATTAAGAAAAGTAGGGATTAGGGATATAGCTCATTTGGTAGAGTGTTTGCCTCGAAGGCACAAGGCCCTGGGTTCAATCCCCAGTACAACCAAAAAAAAAAAAAAAGAAGAAGAAGAAGAAAAAGAAAAGTAGCTTATAGGTTCATTACATTTATAATGTTTTGGAAATCTGTTTAATCTTTCCAACTGAGAAGTTCTGATACGTTTGGACTTTTTAATTGAATATGTATTTACTGAGTACATGCCATGTGACAAACACTATATCCCCCTCTAAGGCTCACATATAAACACCTGGCAACAGAAATCACACAATTCCTGAGTATTACAGTTGGAAGAAAACTTAGGCATTATCAATACTGTTAAACAGATAAGAAAATGGCCCAAGTGAAGAAGTAAGGTCATTTAACTAGTTAATGGCACAGCTAAAACTAGAATTCTGGACTCCTGTGTTACACTAAAAATGGTCTTCTAAAAAATTAAAAGAAAAATTTTATTTTAATTTATCCATTCAATGAGTATTTCTTGAGTATCTCGTGCATAAATGGTGAGCTATAGTAAACAAACTGCACAAAAGGAGTTTACACTGTACCAAAGTAAATTGTAAAGGCTAATGGGTCCTGATTTACAGTAAGAAAATTATGGGAGCATACTGAGAGAGGAAATAATTCAGACCTCGGCTAAGGATATATACTTTGATACCTCTAGATATTCACCCTCATAGGACTCTCTTCCTAGAGTGATTTACTTGCTTCTGTATTTGATCAACTCCAATTTGATCTAAACCTCCTTCTTTTAGTTGTCTTCTCATCCCACTTGTCCATTCTCACTCCAGAATCATATGAATTTTTTTCCCGTTTCTGTTCCCACAGCATCTAACACTTGATTTTTATAAACCTATTATGTTGCTTTATAATTTAATAATGAGTGTCTTGATTTACTCTTCATGTTTCTAAAAATGGAGCTTATTGGTTCTACCTTGCATGATATCGAAATGATTAAATGTTCAGTGTATCAAAGGGTGAGAGGAACTACAGAAAAATGGAAGGAAAGGGGTATCAGTGCAGGCTTTTGGGGGGAAGAAGTTTCACAGATAAGAAAATCAAGGTTTAGAGAGATAGTATAATTTTTCAAGGTAATGTAAATGGTTAGAGGCAACAAAATATTGAACCCAGTTATCTACTACTCCAAAATCTGTGTCCTTTTTGTTATATAACAATGCTTTTTAATGACATAAATTTGAATCTCTCCCCAATCAGTATTGAGTCTTTTTCTATATTTAGAACTTGTACTTTAAGTTTTCATGTTTAATCAATCTTTTATTCTCTTTTAAAATGTGATTAACAGAATAGCAGAAAGCCCAAGGAAACTGTCTAAAGCTATGCTCTGAGACATTAATAACTTTCCATTACACTCTAAACTTAAAAAGAATTCATTTCAGTTTTTAGGATATGGAAATAAGATTTGGGGGTTGGGGATGTGGCTCAAGCAGCAGCGCGCTCACCTGGCATGCGTGCGGCCCGGGTTCAATCCTCAGCACCACATACAAACAAAGATGTTGTGTCCGCCGAAAACTAAAACATAAATATTAAAAAAATTCTCTCTCTCTCTCTCTCTCTCTCTTTAAAAAAAAAGAAATAAGATTTGGCAGGCTTAAAGTTTCACCCATTTTCTTTGAGGAGGTGATAGGAAAATACACTTCATAAGATAAATGTTTGTTTTGGCATCTGAAAGTAACTGAATCACTCAGCAAGAACGAGGTTTACCAAAACACTAACTAACTAGACTAGTGGGGGTGTAGGGATCACAAAATAAGATTCCTTTTCTCTTGCTTCCATGAACAGAAGCAGGAATCCATGATTGCCACAAGCTCTGGATAAGACTACCCCTTTCCTAGCCAAAAGCTGCCCAGAACTTGGTTGACAATATTCTAGAGATTTACAACCTCTGTTGTAAGATGCTGAGGATTAATTTTGTTCTATTTATTTATTTTTTAGAAAATGTTTTAGTTGTTGATAGGCCCTTATTCTATTTATTTATATGTGGTACTGAGAATTGAACCCATTGGCTCAACATACCAGGCAAGTGCGTTACCGCTGAGCACCAGCCCCAGCCCTAAGTTTGTTTTATTTTTAATCCCTACTTATATCAGTTACCACAAGAAGCTGCCTACCCTTTTTTTTTTAATCTGTACTTCCAATTTCCATGGACAATATAAACTTCTTACCACAAACACTGCACTGATATCCCCCTTGCTACCATCTCCATAGCATCTCTCACCATTTGACACACTGAACATTTTAATCATTAACATATCATATAAACTAGAACCTAAGCTCCATTTTCATGTTTCATTAACCTCTCTGTATATTTAGCACTTGCAGCAATGTTTGATACATAGTAGGTGCTCAACATTTATTAAAGAAATTGAATGGCAAATAAAGATGGAAAAAGAAAGCTACCCAATGAAAAGGTTAAGAACAATTTTCATAAACTGACAATAAAATCAGCAGTCATAAGTGTGATGGTGAAGCAAACAATTAGGAGTTAGAAAAACACACAAGTTAGAATACTGGTTCTAGGGTCTGGGGATGTATCTCAGTAGAAAAGCACATGCTTATATGCTTATAACTGAGAGCCCCAGGACTACCCCCACAAAAAAAAAAAAAAAAAGAAAGATTACTAGTTCTACTACTCACTAATAGCATAAGCCTGGTCACCCTGTGCTTCAGTTTCCATAAGAGAAAAAGTTTTCCTCTCTATCTCATAAAACTATTATAAAAATTATCGGGGACTCGGGGCTGGGGATGTGGCTCAAGTGGTAGCGCGCTCGCCTGGCATGCGTGTGGCCCGGGTTCGATCCTCAGCACCACATACCAACAAAGATGTTGTGTCCGCCGAGAACTAAAAAATAAATATTAAAAATTCTCTCTCTCTCTCTCTCTCTCCCCTCTCTCTCTCTCTCTTTAAAAAAAAAAAATTGATTTAAGAAATTCAACTTTGTAAGGGCAACAAAATACAATAGATACTAGTATTGCTGTATGTGGCCGTATACGTGGCCGTATAACCAATGTGAGCCTGCAACCTGTACACGTGGAAAAATGAGAATTCATACCCCATTTGAATCAAATGTATGATATGTCATTGAATGTCATGAGCAACTAATAAAAATAAATAAAATTTTTAAAAAAGAAATCAAACTTAGTAAACACATTACTGGGGCAAACATTTGGATTTCCTAATTTCATACTCTAATTCGTTTTTATCTAAATATATGTAAAAGAATATGCAATATAAAGACATCTTATCTTTCTATAATACAAAAGAATAAGATGTACCCATCACCTCATTTTCTCATCCTAACAATTCTGTAAAGCTGACAAGTTATTATTATCTACTGTTTTAGGTAAGATGATATACATATGAATGCTTGGGGTCTGGCAGGCACTGATGGTTTGTTGCTTCATGTCAATACCAAGAGGGCCATGTTGTAAGCATAAGTTCAAAGATGTTTCCTTTTCTACAACTCCTTTAATAAAGTCACTTGAGATGACAGGTAATTTTGTTCACTTATGCTGCCTCCTGAATCATACCTAAAGTTCAACTATGCTATATTTCTTACATTTATCCTTTCACTGTTTTTATTCTTACTGTCACGTAAAAGGTCACTAGGGATTCTGACTGAAAATTAGTCTCATGATGTCAAAACTCCTAATATTTTTTTGCCCAAATTCACTATCTGTGCCATTAAGTGACAAGTTTATGTTCAATTATGCACAAATTGGAAAAAATGCATCTCATTCTTGCTGAACGAAGATTCATATTCATTCTCCATCTTCTCTAGACCGAGTTAACGAATTAATTGGAGACTGAAATGGAACAAACTGCCCATAAGGTCTCTTTGGACAATCTTTAAAAAGCACCTGGCTACTGGATAATGAGTGTTGCCTTTTTTTAAAAAATTGAGCTTTTTTTTGGACTATTAGATATTTTGTTTCTAGTTACTAATATTCTGAGTAGTAACAGTTAACTTGTGGCATGGATTTGCTAACATGCAATTAATAGAAGCAAAAACAACCTCACAGAAAGTGATCTAGTTTTTAAAGAGTGTAGATGATACTCATAACTGAATTTGACATGGTGAAAACAAAATGTGCTAGTGCCAAGCCTCTAGTTCAGAGACTGTTTGACCTTTAGTTCCTTGGTTTTGCTGAGATGTTCTTCTTGACGGAGTATTAACTGCTTTCACCTCTTCTACCTCAGTGGAATTCATAACTATCACTAACCAGTCCCTAACAAAAATGTGGCAACCTCTTTTAAAAACTATTAGTAATGCAAAATTTCAAAACCCAAAGATTTTTTTTTTGTAATTTCATTCTATTTTTAAAAAATATTTATTTTTTATAGTTGGACACAATACCTTTACCTAATTTACTTATATGTGGTGCTGAGGATCAAACTCAGGGCCTCATGCATGCTAGGCGAGCACTCTACTGCTGAGCCACAACCCCGGCCCCCAAAGAATTTTTCAATTCTCACTTCTATCTGCATAAAGAAATGAAAATGGCCATTTCCTTATTCTGAAACTCTTACTAGCTTCTTGCTTCCATTCTACCTCTGACCAACTTTTCTTAGTTATTTAGGTACCTTTCCTTCTGCTGGTGTATGTATATTTCTGTGTCTGTCTATTTCACTGAAGACTGAACCCAGGGATGCTTTAAAACCAAGTCACATCCCAGGCCTTTTTATTTTTTATTTCAAGACAGGTTCTCAAGCAATTCTCCTTCCTCAGACTCCCAAGCTGTTGGGGTTATAAGTATGCAGCGCCATGCCCAGCTTCTCTGCCTATTTTTTTTTAATTCCACCTTTGTTCCTCTTTTATCTGAATATCTCATTAACTAACATGGTTACACCTTTCTATTATATGATGATAATATTCTATCCTATCTTTTCTCTTGAACACCACATGAGTATTTTTGTTTCTTTTCTATTCACTATCAAGTGTCTGATATATGCCAGGCCCTAGGAGTAGTATCGTGGTGAGGAATAAAACGTACTACTTACCTTTGCTAGGTTTACAGTGGGAGAGAAAATGGACTATTGACAAGTAATTATAATACAGTACAATGCTTAGTACAGCAGAGATATGACAAGGGTTTCATGAGAATATACAGAAAGGCTCTATTATATGTGCCCTATTGTCATCTCAAAACCAATTTCATAGCTGGGCTCTGTGGCACACAACCTAATCAGAGAGGCTCCCAAGGCTGAGGCAGAAACAGGTTCAAGGTCAGTCTGGGTGACTTAACAAAACTCTGTCTCAAAAAAAGGTAGGAGAGCTGGAAATGTAGCTCAATGGCACAGACCCTCTGGGTTTAATACCAGATGATAGACAAATTGAGGTTTAGATAGGTTGGAACTTGGTCCAAACCCAGGTATCTAGAAGCCTACGTTCATTTCTAGACTGTATCTCTTTTTTCCTTGGTGCCCCTAATCTCCATGTTTTCCTTATTCCAATCGATTTTTTATGCTGCTCCCAGATGTATCTTTCTATAACACAAACCTGGTAAGATTACTCTCTGTTCAAATAAAAGAACAAGACATGAAGCAGCAAAAGAATCACATCTTAAAGATGCTATAACAGGACAATTCCTGTGGGGTTTATGGTCCTTTAAAATTAAAAAAGGAGTTAAGGTGTAGCTCAGTGGTAGAGCACATGCTTTGCTTGCAAGAGGCCCTGGGTTTCATCCCGGCACCACAGTAAAATAATACTAAATCAAACAAGCAGGATACAAAGAAGTTATAAAAATGATACTATGTTAGCATCAACTCTCCCCCCCACACACACACCACCATCTCTGTATTTTGTTTCCCTGCACTTGTTTTCACATTTTTCTTACAGACTATCCCATGAGAGGGCAAGACAAATCTAACAAAAATCAATAGAAAACCCATCCCACCTTTAAAAAAAATTCCTTTTCACCACTACTAATTGCTAAATAATAGATGTGTCTTTGTTTGAAATCTGACTGAATTTGAAGGCTGTTTCTCTGATATTTGTGAACTAAGATAACCATATTAATTTATGCCTTTTGATTGATTCCAGGTTAACTTTAAAACCCCAAAACTAAAAAAAAATTAAAAATAAAAAAATGCATTATCTTGACGGAACTCACTATTAAAAGCAAGAAAATCCAGCTTATCTAAAAATTCCTCTTAGACAATTTTTAACCTATGATGCCTGTGACAGTTCACTTCTTTTAACTACTAAATGACTTTTTAAAATACCAGATGAACTATAAAAAGTACCTGAATGGGGCATAGTGGCACACACCTGTAATCCTACTGACTCTGGAAGCTGAGGAAGGAGGACTAAAAGTCCAAATTCACCCTTAGCAACTTAGTAAGACCCTGTCTCAAAAAGGGTTGGGGACTTCAGTTCAGTAGTTAAGTGTGCCTAGGTTTGATGCTTAGTACCCTCCCACCCCAAATATAGAAAAGATATCTGAAATAAAATATAGGAATTTATAAAGCAAAAGTTTTTTTTAAATATTTTACAAGTTGCAATCTTTTTACATTGGTAGTTAAATATACATAACATAAACTTTATTATTTTAGTCACATGTAAGAATACAGTCTTTGGCATTAAGTACATTCACACTATTGGGAAATCTTCATCACCAACTACCTCGAGAATGTTTTCATATTTCCCAACTGAAAGTGCACCCATTAATAGTAACTCTCCATTTCCTCTCCCCACAGCCTCTGGGAGCCAACATTCTACTTTGTCCCTATGAATCTGCCTACTTAGGTACCTTATAAGCAATGGAATTATAGAGTATTTGTTCTATGTAAGTAGCTTATTTCAGTAAGCATGTGTTATTATTCATGTTGCATGTGTTAGAATTTCCTTCCTTTTTAAGGCTAACTTTTCATTAGTATGTATGCCACATTTCATATATCAATTCATCCTTCAATAAAAGTTTATTTAAAGACTGACTGTAGTTTTTGGGATTTTTAAGGTCAAAAACTCACAAAACACAGTAAAATGCCTAAAGAAAACCATTGTTTTCAGTCATTTTTCACTTTTTCATGAGCAATCAAACCTTACTAGGATTTTAAACTATTATAATAGGGGAAAAAAAAAAACCGGGGGGGGGGAGGGGTGGTGCTGGGGCTGTAGCTCAGTAGCAGAGCACTTGCCTACTATGTGTGAGGCACTGGGTTAGACTTTTAGCACCACATAAAATTAAACAAATAAAGATATTCTGTCCATCTACAACTAGGAAAAAACAGACTTGGACATTGAATTCCTGGGTCCTCTTTTTGACTTGGGCAATGCTATGATCAAGTTATGTAATAGGAGGGGACCAATACTTTCTATACTTTTGTGAATCTAAGTACCTAGAAAAGTGGGGAAAATATCAGGTTTTTTTTCTTCAGTATGATTTCCTGAGGTAGGTGTAAGAAGATCAATTTTAACAAATGAAGAAACTGAGTCTCAGAGCTACCTGAGTCACATGCTAAGTGCAAGACTTTGGGATGTCCATGTTATTCTGACCCTAAGTCGATAGTCTCCCTAGAGACTTTCCTTTCATGGAAGATACAAGTGGTAAGAAGAGGGGATGAAATGCAAATAAAGCCATTCATTTAACTCTGCCTGATTATGTGAGTGCAATACGATTGACACCTGAAAAAAAACAAATCTCCATGTTCCTCTAGCTATTTCAGGAAACAGGAGTTTGATTTTTTTCCAGAACTCCAGGTATGCTGCCTTTATGTCACTTCTATAAAATATCATTAAAACTAAATACTGATATTGTTATTTGGAAGCCACTTCCACAATAGAACTTACCTCTGAGCATACAAAGAAAACCAGCTTAGTGTTAATATACTACTCATTTACAAGGTCAAATTACACTTCTGACCTTGCTAGCATATTTTTAAGTATCCTTTTTCTGAACACATTTCTGAGGAATTTACATAGCATTTTATAAATATAAAAATATAAATATTTTAAGCAATAAGGGGTTTTCTAAAACCTTTTCTTCTTATTATTAGTCAATATAGTTCCTTCTCCTTTAGTAAGGAAATGAATCTATTTCATTTAGAATATCCACCTGTCTGTTGCACTTAGATCTGAAATGTTTTTTGTATTACTTCTCTTTTATCTAAGTGAATTTAATGCCAAGCAAGTAAGAATCCAATGTTTATCAAAATCTAAGATAATGCAGTAAAACCTAGTTTCTCTTTTGTGTGATTTCTGTTTGCATGCCAGAGAAATGGACATTGGGAAACCAAAAATGTTTGGCAGAAGACATAAGTTTTCTTCACCTTCTTATCTGAGGACCTGATCCACAGTTAAACAAAAAATGGAGGAACATTTATAAGTGAGCAGTCCATTAGCACTGTACTGAGCCCCTCATTCACATCAGACAGTAGCCATTAGAAAGATACAAAATTCACAAATATTATGTTCCACAGGTATTTTAAACCTATCTGATAGATCTTTCCATACAGTTAAAAAAGTATAAAAAAGACTATCTGCAGGGAGACAATTTTTGAGGTAAGTATTAGATTGAGGTTAGACAGAAATCAGCTTTTCCTGAATTCACAGAATTCAACATGTAACTATAATAAGGAAGGAACCATTCCTCTTCTGCAGGTGTATTTGAGGTCTAGATAGAAAATCATGTGTCACAGTACAAAAGTGACTTTTTTATAACACATTCCCAGAGTCAGTTTACTAAGATACCCTGAAGGGTCCAAGAGAATTTATTACCTCTATAAAAATATTAAAATGATTAACTCATGGCTCTTTTTATTAATATTATACAAGTACCCAATATTCAATACAATTTAGACTTGAATGATCTTATTACTCTTGATTATATTTAATACATTCTTATATTAATTCATCTTTAAGTGATAGAAGCATCATCTTCAGATTAGGGAAAACAAGTTTATAATTACAGATTGTCAAGTTACATTATCAAAATGTATAAATAAAAATGGAAAAGAGAAAGTTTTAAATAGGGTATTTTTAAGCTATGTTAATAACATAAATAACATTAAAGTTACCACAGAAATTCATTTGTTAATATACCTTAATAAATGTAACACATTAGTAAGGAAAAAATGTTACTACCACAAAGTTTTACAGATCCTAAGGATTAGTGGTTTCTAACACAGTGCTGATGCTGATATGAGCCTAACTGAAAATATGTAACAATTATGCATTTTCTCTTGGACAGGTACAAACCCTCAAATCTGGCAAACACAGCCATACAACTAATATTTCTCAGGCTAGGGATGTAGAACAGTGGTGGAGCACTTGCCTAGCATGTGCAAGGCCCTGGGTTCAACCACAACAACATACAAAAACATACAGACAAATACACTTACATTTTAAAGCCACAGTAATACATACTATTTAATGTCAAGCAAAAACTTAAAGGCAGGCTTATAGCTTTATTTTACTCTATGGTGATCAGAAAATGGGATGCAGGGGGAATCAGGTCTCATAGAACTCTGGACTGAGAGAAGGAAGAAACATCAAGAAATTCTCATTGATGACTGCCTCAGAGTAGTTGACTTGGAAAGAGAAGGGACACTTCTAGGCTAAATTCTATAAACATGTTCATGACTTACATACTTCCATATTTGGAATAAAAATAAGGCAAATAGAGCCAATAAGAGTGGTTACAATATAAATGTCCATCCAATATTGTTTTGACTTAAAAGTTTCCTAAATAACAATTCAAGAAGAGAGATGAAGGTGGAAGAGAATGATCAGATACCAGTTTATGCAAACATAAAAAAAAAAAAAAAAAAAAAAAAAACACGTTGGGCTGGGGTTGTAGCTCAGCGGTAGAGCACTTGCCTCCCACGTTGTGAGACCCTGAGTTCGATCCTCAGCACCACATAAAAATAAACAAAAATAAAGATATTGTGCCCATGTATAACTTAAAAAAAATTAAAAACACATTAAGTTGCTCTAGTGATTTTTTTTTTTTTTGGTACTGTGCAATTGTGCTACATTCTAGCTTTTTAGTTTTTATTCAGAGACAGGATGTGCCCTAAGTTGCTGAGGCTGGGCTTAACTTGAAACTCTCCTGCCTCAGCATCCCTAGTCACTGGAATCACAGTCATGGGCCACTACACCCAGATTGTTGTTTTTCAGGTACAGCCATGGGCATCAATTTCTTAAGTTCTGGAATTTCTTTCCTCTGAATTTAAACTATGTAAAACCAGTAAAAAACAAAGCAGTTAAAACATGCCAAAATGACATGCCAAATTTTGCTTCATATATATTAGTTAAATTGGCACTTTTAAAATAATATTTGAGTTCTACAGACAAGAAAGATTTAAGAGTGTTGTATTCATTTATCCCACATTCTTGATAATCTAATAATATCTCATAATATTAAAAATTGCAAACATAATAATGTACAGCCTATGTCAGATCCTTAGCATACCAGTGTTTTTATAAAGATACTGAAAGTAGCAATGATTTAAACCATTATTTTTAATGCCTATACTCAAAAGCCATTATCAAAACAATGAAACTTTAACTGAAATTTTACTAAATAAAAGACAATGACTGCTCTAAAGAGTCCGGGCTGTTAAGTTTGGTTATATTATGGAAAATCATGTCCCCTCATGAAGGTAGAGTATGTAATGTGTACAAGACACTTCTCTCAACATGCAGAGAAGATAGGAAACATGTATTAGAGTACTCCCATACTGTTAATCACTTTTATATTTTATATAAAATACAATACCAAATGTGCCAAAATGCATATAGCTGACAGGTTAACTTTTCAAACATCTCTTATTAAGACCAATGAGTTAACTACAAACTTACAAATCTGAAACAATGAAAGGAAGTGTACCACAATCTAGCAATATGGTAACTTTGGCATTAGACCAAGTTAATATTTTGTATTAGAGCTACATGTGAATTTTAAATGTCACCAATACATACAAATCAATAATGGATTCAAATCTTATTAATACAAACTAAAGTGTACAAGAAAGATCATCAATCTCTCCTGTATTCATTTTCAGTTTTTTAAGCTCTACTTAAAGTTTCTAGTATAATTTATAGCACCCTACACACACCTGAATTAAGGCAAAGGTCCTCCATTTAAAAAAAAAAAGTGTCCTTTCTTGGCACCTACACTTTATTCCTAACTACTTTTCAAACAACGGTTTAATGTGGTAAAATTTATCCTGCCTAAAGAAAGCAGTTGGAAACGCACACACTCGTTACTTCTACTCACAACAAAAATAAATACAGGTGTTGGTCTAAATGAAAATATCAAGTGAAGTTTCCCCGCGCCACACCCTCCAATTGACAAAAGCCAAAATCTCAAATTCAAGTTGAAATATGATTTTAAACTAAGGGAACACTAGTAGCATAATCATTTAACAGTTTCCTTCTAAGATAAATGAAAAGGAATTTACTTCTAAGATAAATGAAAAGGAAACCTCAGTAACCAGAGGTATGCAAATGCTTGTTAGAACAGTTTGAATGTTAGAAGCCCATGGACCAAAGTACTACTAAGCAATGGATAGCGAACTCCTGGAGGCCGGGGTTACCCTCTAGCTTAACACACAAAACCCTGAAGGTTGCTGAAAACCAAGATACAGCAACAAGGTGTTGAGGCAGACGCTTCTAATAGATAGAATGAGTGGGATGTCAAAGGCACTTTAATTGCAGGCGGGGAAAAAGAAAGACAAACATGAGATGAAAGAGCGACACTAAAAGAGCAAGCCTTTGATACTTGGCGCAGCCCAGGAAGCCAAGCCTGAGGCCCAAGTCAGCCACACACATATAGGCCTAGTGGGCAACTGGGAGAAACTGAGGCGGAAGGGACAGTCTGATTCCCAAAGGGGAGAAACGAAAACAAGAAAGTCAAGACACAAACCGGCTTCGCTGGGGAAGGGGGGGTGGGTGAAGGGGAGAAGGGCAGCAAACGCAGGGCTCAGAAGACAAGACACCCACCTAGACAGGGGGAACCGGTTTGGGCAGGGGCTCCCGGAGCGTCAGGCTGCGCATGCGCCCTCTCCCAACCACGGCTCGCCCCAACCCCCGCCCCAATCACGGCTATCCTCAAAACTCGCCCGTCGAGGTACCTGAACGCAGCCTCCAGCTAAACCCGCGGGGCGAGAACACAGCTTGACTTCCCACAGGGGCTACTGCAAAATGCCCCCGGGGTTGGTAGGAGGGGAAACGCGGCCCTACCCGACCCGCCGTCTCCTCCTCTACCGCCTCGCCCGCTGTCCACCGTCCCGGAGGCTCCGCCACCAGGGCCTCCCCAGCCGCCCTGCCCCCGCACCCTGCCCCCTACTCACGTGAAAGTGGCTCCTTCCGCCCTCCGCTCCGCCCCCTGCCCCGTCTCATAGGCTAGGGACGAAGACAAGAAACCTCATTGGCCGAACCCCGGGCAGCAAGGCGGGGTTTCCTTTTCACCGAGCCCCACCTCGGTTTTTAGACCGACTCTGGAAATGCGCATGCGCAGAGCGTGCTCGCCTGGGCTGCACCTGTGCGGTGTTACATTAATGTCTAGACTTGGACAGGCAGCAACTGTGATGGCAGCAGCCGCTTGGAGCAGGGGTAGCTTCAGCCTGAGAGGTACTATCTGTGGAACCTAAGAGGAAGAACGCGTGCTAGAGCAAGGAATCTTTTGCCCATCTTTCATGTGTAAGTCCTGTTTGAAAGCAGCACTTAACAGTTGTGACTCAAATCACCCATAGTTTATTGAGAGCCCACAGTGTACCTGGGTAAGAATTTCACAGGCATCTCATTTAAGCTTTACGCTATGAGGACGGTATGATAAAGGAAATCTCTAAGTCAAAACTTCTGACTCCCAAGTCCAAAAGCCACCGGTACAACATAGCTGCCTTGTATTTCAGTCAGTGAAGAGGATAGGAATGGGGTTGGGGTTGTAGCTCAATGGTAGAGGACTTGCCTAGCACATATGAGGCACTGGGTTCCATCCTCAGCACAACATAAAAATAAATAAATAAAATAAAGGTATTGTGCCCACCTACAACTTAAAAAAAAAAGAGGATAGGAATGAACAAGGTTATTTCAAACTGTGACTGGAAAATGGGAATTTTATTTTAAAAGCATTCAATGGTGAAATACAAAGCAACAGCATAATTAAGTTTAAAGTCCTTGTCCTGAGTGAATTTATAGTGTATCTGGGAACAAAACAATGATTATTAAAGTACTACACAAGTCTTGATGTTTAAAATAATTCTGGCCTCTTTTACTCTTCAAAAGGCATAGGCTGTTTTCCTGGTTAGTCATTTGCAAATGTTTCCCTGTGGATAGTGCATGCAGATCAAACAGAGAAGCAATGAAAAAAAAATTATGCTCTCTCTGTGTCTTGTCTATTACCGTAGACATGGCTACACCCCTGCAGGAAGTAGTTTTGCTTCATGTCTCCTTATATAGTTATGTAATACTGATTTTAAGGTATTCAAATAATATTAGGAAAAAAGTTATAAACCTTCTGAACTGACATCCTGACAAAACAATGGTTAATATTTTGGTTACCAACTTTTATGTATTTATTTTTTTAATTTTTTTTAGTTGTAGATGGACACAATACCTTTATTTACTTTTATGTGGTGCTGGATAGGACCCAGTGTTTCACATGTGCAAGGCAAGTGCTCTTATCATTGAGCCACAACCCCAGCCCCTGTACTTCTTAATTCAAATATATACTGCAAACATACAAGTAAATCTTAATATAATTTGCTTAAATAAAATTTTCTTACATACTCATTATAATATGCCTTGCCAAGAAATAGAAAATAGAGACAAGCTAAAATAACATTAAATTCCACTACCAATCAGTATTTTCCATGCACATCCTGTTGTGTGTATACATTTTTTAAAGAAACCAGTTTAGTAATCTGCTTTATTTGATACACAATATCTTCTAATTTGAGTAAATTTTTCTCTAATTCGTGGATCACATTCACATTTTCTGTTAAACTTTATCTTTACAGCTGGCCGTCTCAAATCAGTAATATTTCAGGAAAATTTCCCTTCATGTAATACCTAACTAACTACAAGTAAATATTCTATTGACCATTCCCAGTTTCCAATCCACACACTGTATCTAGTTACTGCCCTTAAGCTTTTTAAAATGTGACACTTAAAAAATCAAGATACTGAGCCAGGCATGGTGGCACATTCCTATAATCCTAGTAGCTTGGAGGGTTGAGACAGGAGAATGACAAGTTCTAAGCCAGTCTCAGCAATCTAGCAAGACCCTAAGCAATTTAAAGAGATCCTACTTCGAAATAAAATATACAAAAAGGGGGAGAGAAATTGGGGATGTGGTTCAGTGGTTAAGCACCCCAGGTTCAATCCCTGGTATCCAGAAAATTAATTAATTGATTGAGTGATTAATTAAAGGCACTGTCTCATTGCAGAAATCTGGTCAACTGCAGTGCAAAAATCCTGAATTTGAATGGTTGCTTCCTCAAGGAGTTATTGAATTTATTCTTCTATGCCTGATATTTCCTGCAAATTAGACATAATATCTGAATGCCTAATGGATTCAAGCTAAACATTTGGACTAGTGCACATCATATATGATGTCATATTACACTTCATATTATTTCCTGATATTAGATAGAATACATATTATGCATTGTAGAATATTGTGTATTTTATCTAATATAGCAATTCTGATGTTGGCCATTGAATCAGTGATGATATACATGCTATTTTTATCTTTGAGTCCATTTTCCAAACAGACTTTATATACTCTTTCAATGCCTACCATTGCCATATGTTACAATATCCTATGCCATTCACAGAAAACTAACTTTGGTTTTCAAATATGCTTAACTTTTTTCAGCATGTGGCTTTGTACCTTAGAACAATAACATTAATGTATGAGTAGAATACGGGTCTGTATGAAACAAAGCAATGCACAATGCAATAGGCAAGAGGCAGAATGGGAAAATCCTTGAATAGTAAAATAAGGAAACTGAAGTTCAACCTATAGTTACAGGGATGCCTTGCATTTTTTTTTTTTAAGATAATGACACTATCTGTGATCAGAATAAAAGATCACTCTGGTAAGAATGCCTGCCTATGATTCCAGCGACTTGATTCAGGAGGCTGACAAAGGGAAAATTACAACTTTGAAGCCACCTTCAGCAACTTAACAAAACCCTATCTCAAATAAATAAATAAAACAAAAACCAGTTGTTTTAAAGCCTTTGTCTATAAGCCAGACATATGGGATTCCTGAGAGACAGTTTCTGTTGATTTATTCTTTTGAATAGTTCATACTTTGCTGAATCTTTTATGCTTTGTGATTTTTTTTTCATGAAAATTGGACATCTGAATCTTAAAACATGGTGACTCAAAATCAGAAACTCTCTCTTCCATCAGGTTTGCTGTTTTTTTGTTTGGTTGGTTGGTGTTTAAATTCTCTCTGTGCTAGGGGATCAGCCTAAGGTAAAAGCTTATGGTCTTCTTAGTTCTTTTCTGAGCCTGTATCCATCCCTGATTAAAGCCTTCTATTTTCCTCTATATAAGTGATTGCTTTGAATATCCTAATCCTTAGATGTCTGGTTCCCAAATAAAATAATATGGAAACATACAAACGAAACAAATACTGTTTCTTTCTTTCTTGAAGCTGAGTCAGAAAGTGTAAGTTCCAAAGAAGAAGACAGAAAGAAGGGCAGAAAGAGTATTTGAGGAAATAAAGGTCAAAAACTCCCCAAATGTTATGATTTTTACAAAGTTCAACAAATTCCTACTAGGAAATACTCAGAAAGCTTCATCAAACATTAGAACCAAACTGTCACAAGCCAAAGACAATCTCCAAAGCAGTAACAAAGAAGCAACCTGTGAAACAAAAACGGATCCTCAATAAGATTAATTATAATTTCTAACTCCACTTTTAATTTTCTTAATGACCTAAAAGTCAAATGTATAAAATACCTTTATTAATGGACACATATGATGTCATCTCTTACCTCAATCAACAAAAAAGTACAGAGCTATATAGGACCAGAACTTTTGAATGAATTGAAGTTAAATTGGTGTCAATTCAAATTAGATGATTAAACTGATGGATTTCAATCCCCACTGTATGGTATTAAGAGGGTGGAAACTTAATCCGATTATGGTATTGAGAAATGGGACCTTTGTAATATAATTAGGACTAGTCAAGGTTATCAGGTGGAGACTACATGATTGGATACTAATGGCTTTATAAGAAAAAGGAGAGAGACCAGAAAAGGTACACACACACACACACACACACATACATATACACTCTTTCCAAATGATGTCCCCTGCCACTTTGGGATTCTACAGGCTTCAAGACTATCAACAGACTGGCTCCTCAACTTTGAACCAGACCAGTGAGCCAAAATAAACCTCTTTTTTTTTTCTAACTTACCCAGTCTGCGGTATTGTTAGCAGCAGAAAACAGATTAATACAGATGTTAAATCCTATTGTAGCCACAAAGGAAGTATCAGTAGATTACAAAAAGAAATAATGCAGAAATCAAACACTTTAAGATTAAACAAAAACTAACTAAACAGAAAAGGCAATAGTAATGGAGGAAATGAGAACTTTATAAAGCAGTAAGGTATCAACAATAATAAATAAAAAATGACAGATATAAGTCCCTCCTTAATATTATTAATATAAATGGTTTAAACTCTCCAATCAAAAGACAGAGATGAGCAGATAGTTTTTTAAAAAGCATAGTCCAACTGGGCACAGTGGCACACACATGTAATTCCAGCAACTTGAGAGGGTGAGGTTGGAGGATTGCAAATTCAAAGCCAGCTCAGCAACTTAACGAGGCCATAAGCAAACTAGCGAGATCCTGTCTGAAAAAATAAAAAGGCCTGGGGATGTTGCTCAGTGGTCCAAATACATGCTGTCTACAAACTCATTTAGACCTTAAGACACAATCAGGTTGAAAAAGGCTGAAATTAATAAAATAAGATGTTCCATGTAGATAGTAAATAAGAGAACTGGGGTGGTTATACTAAATTTAGACAAAATAGACCTTAATTTAAAAAGGTTAAAAAGATAGAATAACATATATTAATAAACATTTCAATACAGTAAGATTATATAAAAATGTACTTATCTAGTAACAGACTTTCAAAATATATGATGCAAAAACTTGATACAATTAAAAGAAATAGTAAAACAGTTCTACAATAATAGTTGGAGACTACAATATCCTATAATCCATAAGTGCTAGAATAACCAGATTAGTAAGTAAATAGAGAACTTGAACATCTTAAAACCAACTAGACCTAACAGACATAGATCATCCCATTCAATAATAGGATACACAATCCTCTCAAGTGCTTGTGGGACATTCACTAGGACAGACCATACATTAGGCTATAAAACATGTCTAGTTTTTTAATTTTTTAAAAAGATAGATAACTAAAGTATCTTCTCTAAACATGATGAGATGATGTTAGAAAACAGCAACTGATGGGCTGGGGAAGTGGCTCAAGCGGTAGCACGCTCACCTGGCATGCATACAGCCCGGGTTCGATCCTCAGCACCACATACAAACAAAGATGTTGTGTCCGACGAAAACTAAAAAATAAATATTAAAATTCTCTCTCTCTCTCTCTCTCTCTCTAAAAAAAAAAAAAGGAAAGAAAGAAAAAAGAAAACAGCAGCTGAACAAAAACTGGAAATTTTCACAAATAAAAATAACATATACCCAAACTTATAAGTTAAGAGTAAAAGCAGTTAACAGAGGGGAAATATACATTTGTAAATAACCATATTAAAAAAGAAGAAGCTGGGTGCGGTGGTGCATGCCTGTAATCCCAGTGGCTCAGGAGACTGAGGAAGGAGGATCCAAAGTTCAAAGCCAGCCTCAGAAAAAAATCAAGGCGCTAGGCAACTCAGTGAGACCCTGTCTCTAAATAAAATACAAAAAAGGGCTGGGGATATGGCTCAGTGGTAGAGTGCCCCTAAACTCAATCCCCAGTAAACTCCCCCCTCCAAAAGAAGAAAGTTCTCAAATCAAAAACCTAAAGTTCACACCTTAAGGAACTATAAGAAGAAGAGCATAGGAAACCCAAAGCTAACAGAAGAAAAGGAATAAGACAATCAAAATAGAGATCAACAAATTAGAGTACAGAAAAACAAACAAACAAAAATCAATGAAACCAGGCATGGTGGTAACTGCCTGTAATTTCTGCTACTTGGGAGGCTGAGATAGGAGCTTCGCTTGAGCCCAGGAATTTGAGACAAGCCTGGGCAACATAGCAAGGTTTCTTTAAAACACACACACACACACACACACACACACACACACACACACACCAAAATTGAGGACCCTTACTTAAGCTAGACTAATGAAGAATGAAAAAGATATTACACAAATGACTAAAATCAGAAATTAAAAGTGAGGCGTTTACTCTCAACATTACAGATATAAGAGATTAGTATTAATAATTACATGCCAATTCCTTAAAACATAAAAATTTCCTAAACTGATTCAAGAAGAAATAGAATACCTCAACAGATGTATAACAAGTACAGATTGAATCAGCAATTGAAACTTCTCAACAAAACAAAGTGCCACACAGCTTTACCTGTGAATTCTATTAAACTTTTAGGGAGATATTTCTAACAATGCTTCTCAAACTCTTGCAAAAAACTGAAGAAGGAGGAACGTTTCTTAACACATTTTATGAGGCCAGCATTACATTGGTAACGAAGCCAGATAAATGCACCACAAGAAATTACAGATCAATATCTCTTATGAAAACAAATGCAAAAATAATCAACAAAATATAAACAAATCAGGGCTGGGGCTATAGCTCAGTGGTAGAGCACTTGCCTCAAAAGGTGTGAGGCCCTGGTTTTGATCCTTAGCACCAGATAAAAATAAATAAATAATAAATAAAGATTTTATATATATATTTTTTCCCAAAAGCATATTATAAGAATTATTCATCATAACCAAGTAGAATTCATCCTAATTAGTTCCACATGAGATCAATTAATATAATACATTACAAAACTAGAATGAAGACAGTATACAAGCATCCCAATTGGTGCAGAAAAGAGATCTGATCAAATCCAACACCCTTTCATAACATCTCAGAAAACCTAAATAGTGAGGAAATTCTTTAACATGATAGAGGTATTAATGAAAAATCCACAGTATGAGAAACTTTATACTCAATGATGAAAAGCTTTTTCCTTAACATCAAGAATAAAATATAATGCTCACTTCCACTGCTGCAGTTCAACACTGTTCCAGTATCCAGAGCTACTAGATTTAAAAAAAAAAAAAAGAAGAAAAAAAAGCAAAAAAGAAAAAAAAAATTCCAAAGAATCCACAATATAGCTACCATAGCTAATAAACAAATTCAGTAAAGTTCCAAGGATACAATAACAATATACATAAACAGTTGTTTTCCACACTAGCAATAAACAATATGAAGAGGAAGTAATTCAATCAAAATATCATCTAAATGAATGACACATCCTGAAAGCTGAATTAAATTAACAAAGAACTAAAAGAATGGGAAGATATCCCATGTTCATGGATAGGTACACATAACTGTTGTCAATAATATCCAGTTGTAGGGCTAGGGTTGTGGCCCAGTGGTACAGTGCTCATCTAGCAGGTTTGCCACACTGGGTTCAATCCTCAGCACTATATAAAAATACATAAAATTAAATAAAGGTGTTGTATACATCTGAAATAAAAATATTAAATAATAATAATACATAGTTGTCAATGATATACACAGCAAGGTACGAATTCAATACAATTCCTAAAGCCTTTTTTGAAGAACTGGAAAAGTCAATTCTCAGTTCAGATGGAAGTGAAAAAAAAATCTGACATTAACAAAATGATATTGAAAAAAGAAAAAAACTGAAGAGCTCACAAGGTGCAACTTCCAAACAGCTGTAACTAAAGTAATTAAAACAGTATTGACTCAGGAGACTGAGGCAGGAGGATCACAAATCTGAAGCCAGCCTCAGCAGCTTAGCTAGGGATGTGGTTCAGTGGTTAGGTACCCCTGACTTCAATCCTAATAGTAATAAATGTACTAACAAAATAATATATGGACCACTGTACTATAGATAGTCCAGAAATACACGTTTACGTATATGTAGCCAGTTGATTCTCAACAAGAATGCCAAGACCGTTTAACGGGGAAAGACATCTTTTGAACAAAACTGTATATCACACATAAAAGGATAAGGTTGAACAGAACTAACGGTGAAGGTTACACAACATCGTGAATGTAATTAATCACAGAATTTAATACAAAAGATTAAAATGATTATACTTTCTCACAATACAGCCCCAAGGGGGGGGGGTGAGAAATAGGGAGAATTCAGTAAACAATGGGATTGAAAGGCAATGAAAAGGGTTCTAGAATGATACTAAAATTTTCTGGTTAGGGAGGAATTCATGGATGATGCAGTTCACCAACACGTGAACTACAGGGGCTGAGTGGAGGCAGGTCTGGAGATGAACTTGAGATACTCAAAAGGCATATTAACACTGGGATAACCAATTGGAAGATGTCTTCTGGACGGTTGGCTCTGGAGCTCAACACAGGTATCTGGGATGTCGAGAGAGATCTGTAAAGGATCTAGAATGTGAATGCAAGAGATTATCCTAGGACTGACACGGGAGGAGAAAGAACCCCGAGGCAAGATTCCTAACAAACACCGAAATGAGAATAAACTGCTTTCTGCATTCCTGGCTCCCGCGCGTCGAGTCCACATCCCTAAGCGGGAGGGACTTACCAAGGCTTAAGAGCGGAGGCGCCCTTCAGGCCCACGCCATGCAGCAGACGGCGGAGGCCCAGCTCGAGAAAAGCCGCCGAGAAGGGAGCCTGGGTCAATTGATCCTCGAGAAGCATACAGGGCCGAAGCCACGGACACTTCACGAACCACAGCTCCAGCGGGAAGCTAACGAAGTGGCAAGAGTACTGGGCATTCTGCCCGCGCCCCGCCCACAGCGCGGAAAGTCCCTCTCGAGGCCCCGTCGTCCTCCGAGCATTCCGATTGGTGGAGATGACCATGGGACCTGGAAGTTGTCTTTGTCCGGCCAGGGCTGCCCTTCCGGTTCCGTTGGGTCCCCCTTTGGCTCCGGTTCCCTGCCCCTCCCCCTTCCCGGAGCCCCGAGGGGCCGGAGCTCCTGGCTGTGCCGGATCCTGACGGCGACCTTCCCCCGGGTCTGTAAGTTCGACGCGGCCGGAGCACCGGGCTGGGATACGGGATCTCTCAAAATGGAACCCCTTGGGGCCCTGGATCGGCCGGGACCTGCACTAAAAAGAGGGCCAAGAGACTAGCCTAGGCCCTAGGGGACTTAATTAAGCCCTTAGTCCGGCCCACGTTGCTTCCCTCACCATTCCTTGCTTCTGGAGTGGGGAGTCCGAACATACCCTAGGGACCGCATCCTGGCACCCCAACCGAGGGCCCAACATTTGACCCCGATGCTGGACCCTGACGTCTTGTTGAAAGTGCCAGAGTTGAGGCCCGGGAAAAGGAAGCCTGCCTAAGGCAAGGCCTTTAGCGCCAACCCATGAGAATACGAGTTACTCTTTCAATGGGATTTCCCCAGTTCAGCCAGTTGCCAGAACACTTTGTACATTGTTGGCATTATGCCAGGCGCTGGGGATTCGTTAAATGTCGTTAAAATTTTCAGGGTCTAGTGTGTGAGCCATATATAAACAAGTGCACCTCAGAGAGAGAGGGAAAGAAAGAAGGATAGATAGTTTGCTTTATATGTACGAACTGTTCAAGGAGCAGTGCTGGGAAGACTTTAGAAGAGAAATCTGAATTATACTTCTTGGCGAGGATAAAGTGTGGAAGAGGCTTTCAATTAGAACGAACAGTTGGAGTGCTACTAAATAATGACTGAGTGTAATGTGTGAAAGAGTAAATCGGGGTGGGGCTGGGGGAGCTTCTATGCATAAGATGGAGTTTGAGGAAAGTAGGCTGGGGCCAGACAGTGAAAGGTTTAATTCTAATGACAGTTTTTTGATGAGTCTGATTTTCATTGCAAAAAGTCATTTTTTTTTCTATAATAAGCCTATAAGGAAGAAATTCCTATTAACTGAATCTGGACTTTTAAAGATAATGGTTAAGTACTTATTGTAATTAAGTTTAAAGGGGGTAATAGGATAAGTTTGGGGAGTGGCAGTAAATTCCTGAATTAGAGTTATGACAGTAATATTGCTTGCTTGACATAACAGTGTCAAAACTCCATAGGTAATTTATGTTGAGGGAGAAAAAGGTATCAAATCTAATCTCATTCATATACTTTAGGCCTTTGAAGAATATGATGCCATAATCAGAAACAGAATGATAAGGTTAGTGTAGATTACAAATTCACTTTTTGTTACATGTTGAAATCTAATGGGATAGCCACACAGAACTCGCCCAGCATAGAGTTGGAAGTGTACATCTGGAGATCAGCCAAAACATAGTGGCATACAGGTGGAAGCTATAGGAAGAGCTGGCATCAAAAAGGGAGTGTTGAGGAAGAAGGACATTTTGACAGGGGAAGGTAGTGGATGCATTTTATGAAGCTGAAAAAGAACTGTAACTAGTAGTAGTTGGTACAGTAGCGGAAACAGAGGGTTCTAGCAACCAAGAAGACCCAGTTATCAAGAGAATTGAAGACTCCGCTCGATTAATTCATGCAAAAGCACCTGAGGGATAAGAAGGGGAAAAAGTGATTAATTTCATTATTAAGAGATCATTAGTGGCCTTTTAAAGTCAATTTTAGGCTGGGCATGGTGCCACATGCTTGTAATCACAGCACCTTTGGAGATTGAGGCAGGATCACAAGTTCAAGCCTCAGCATCTTAGCAAAACCCTATCTCAAATTAAAAAATAAAAATGATATATGGAGAATTGGTTAAGTGGGTATCAGAAAAGAATGCATATGAAGGATTTCACAATAAAAACTGACAGGTTTTTGTCTATTTACTTAAGACATGCTTATAGATCACATACAACATTTGAAGCTTTTTTTAAAAAACTAACTGATTTAGCCAGGTGTGGTGGCTCTCACCTGTAATCCCAGCAGCTCAGGAGGCTGAGGCAGTAGGATTATGAGTTCAAAGACAGCCTCAGCAATTCAGTGAAACCCTGTCTCAAAATAAAATATAAAAAAGGCCTGGGATGTGGCTTGGTGGTTAAGCACCTGTGGGTTCAATCCCCAGTGCCCCTCCCCCCGCAAATTAACTGATTTAATTCTCCATAACCACAGTATAAAGTAATTTACTATTGGTAGACAGGAAAACTGAAGCAGAATTGATAAGTAACTTGCACAAAGTCACATAGTTATAGTTGAGCAGGGTTTTACTTGTAGAAAATATGGCTCAAGAGTCTATGTTTTGCCTCCACTACTTTGCAGAGACAATATTTTTGGAGGCAAAGGAGTAAGTATGAAAATTTTAAGAAAAGATAGGCTTATTCTTAAAAAAAAAATGGAGAGGCTTGGAAGGAGACACAATTTGAAAAGGTAAGTAATGAATTTATGTTTGTGATATATTTCTTATTTTTTTCCTCTCTTCTATGCCAACTTAGGTCTATTTCTTCCACTTTTATGCTTTCATTTATCACTTGCCATGAATCCAAATCCACCTAGCTAATAAATCTTTACCATGATGTTATGTAGGCTTTTCTGACTCACTATTTTTAATACCAGATTCATCCCCTTTAGTATTCTCTAGCTCACTGAATGACAGCCAAAGATATTTAGTCACTCAAATCAAATAGCTTGGAGTCATTTTGACTTTATTTTCTTTCTTCTCCACTTTGGTAACCAAGATTGTCTTTTTTTTTTTTTTTTTTTTTAATTGCATTACTGAGTATTGAACTCAGGGGCCCTCTTTACCACCGATCCATATCCCAGACCCCCCACTCTTTTGTTTTGAAACAGGGTCTCACCAAGTGGCTGAGGATGGATTCAAACTTACCATTCTGCCTTAGTTTCTCCAGTTGCTGAGATTATAGGTATGAGCCACCCCTGGCAAGATTATTAGTTCTTTGAAACATCTCTTAAATCTATTTTCTCTCCATCCACATTATCATTTCTATTCAGGCCTTCATCTTTTCTGCCTTAATCTGTTAGAATAACATCATATGAAAGGTTTCCTTGCCTGTGCAGTCACTGTTCTATAAGGCATCTCCACAATTTTTTTTTTCTTAATTGGCTGAGTTTGATATAGTGTAACAGTGTGGGCATCATGCATTTTAAGTAATAGAGAAATAGCCTAGAGCAGGCACTTTTGAGTAGCTTAAATTGAGGTAAAGGTTACTGATGAGGATGTGGGTTTAGGAATTCTTAACATAAAGAGGATAATAAAACACTGAGAAACAATACAGGCTTTCTGAGTAAGTCTTGAAAAATCATTGCAAAAATCCAAGACTGAGCTTTGAAGGATATACTTCCTTCACTTAATTTAGTGAATCCTCAAGGAAAGACTAGCAAAACAATGGTAAAAAAACTTTTGAGGTTGGGGTGGGGGAATATAGCTCGGTTGGCAGAGTGCTTGTCTAGCAAGCACAAAGCCCTGGGCTCAAAACCCAGCACCACAAGAAAAAAGAAAACTGAGGTAAGTAGGTAAGAAACTGGTTTACTTCTGTACATTAGTTTAAGAAAAGTGAACTAGGGCTAAGGATACAGCTCAGTGGTATAATGCATGTAGCTTGTGCAAGGCCCTGGGTTCTAATCCCATCACCACAAAAAATAAAATAGGGCTGGGGCTATTGCTCAGTGGCAGAGCACTTGCCTAGCATGTGTGAGGTACTGGGTTCCATTCTCAGCACCATATAAAAATAAAACAAAATAAAGGCATTCTGTCCATTTACAACTATAAAAAATAAATAAAATAATGAGCTAGCTCTATATTTGTCCACCCAATTAGCTCTCAAAAAGAATAGATGAAAAAAGCAAGTTGCAAAACAATTTATGTATAAGAAACATGTTTATGTTTTCTGTGGTAGCCATGTATTAATATTTATAAAATAGGGACAGTGAGCATCAGGAAAGACCAAGTATTGAGTGGTAGGCACCCGGGAAAAGGAATTTTATCTACAATGATTAAAATTTTTCTGGAAAGGATATATTTCTATATATAATATATTTGAAAGTCAAAACAAGGGCTGGGGATATAGCTCAATTGGTAGAGTGTTTGCTTTGCATGCACAAGTTCCTGGGTTCAATCCCCAGCACTCCCCCCTCCCCGGAAAAAAAAAAAAGTCCAAACAAGACAAAGGAGTGAGAACTTAAGAGAATGTAGCTTCATGAAAGTCACTCAAAAGAAGAAAAGTACTGAGGTTTACAGATAGGAAGGCTGCAGCATAATACAGTCTATTTGAGAAAATGGCATATTATGTTAGTGAGAAACAAGACTACCAGGTCACTGTTAGTGCTGAATTGAAGGATAAGGGCCCTCTGTGAGGTAAATAAGGAAACAGACTAGCATGGTTTTAGGAGTTTATTATCCAGAAAGAAAAGTTTCTCTTAGCAGCAGTTATTATGGGAATTTGAGATAAGAAACTTAGGTATTTTCTCACTGCTTGGCCACCCTAGGCTATTCATTAGCCCTTTTTGATTATTCCTGTTTGAACAAAGGGAAAATTTTAATTCTGTTCTAAAATATTAATAGAAGGACTGTGTAAATATAAGCAAAGAAAATGTAATTTTAAGTGAGAATATCTCTGTTTACATTGATGTTAAAGAAATGGTTATCAGCAGTATTTAAATTTTTAAAATATTTTTTTTTAGTTGTCATGGACTTTTATTTATGTGTGTTGCTGAGAATCTAACCCAGTGCCTCACACATTCTAGGCAAGCGCTCTACCATTGAGCTACAACCCCAGCCCAGTATTTAGACTTAATCTCAGTAACCTGGGCAGTAGATGGTAAGGAGGCCTGACCTGTGGCAATGACATTAAGAACAAGTAAGAGAATTTGGGAATCATTCTAAGGAAAGAATCAACAGAATGTGGTGCCCATGTCTCCATTCTACCTGATGAATTCTTTGCTTTCTTTCAGTTACAAGGAGCCGTACTATAATCCAGAATTGTATAAGTGATTTTTATGAATATTATGAATAATTACTACTATACTTAGAAGTTACTTACAGGTGGAGATTCTGAAATCAAATATATTCATGTTTGTTTTGTGTTATTTGCAAATGGTATTAAGTTTCAATCAACAAATGTAAATATATAAAAGATGGAAAACTAATAATGAAGTTAGATGAGAAAGGAAGGTATAACAAGGCAAAAGACATTAAATGCAATCAGGAATACAACCAATGCAGAAATGATTTATACCATTAAAATTTTTTATACTTGATGCAAATTTGGCTTTAAGTGGTAGTTTTTGTTTCTGAACATAAGCTTTGTATTAAAGCATTAATAAAACATACAGAAGTGTACAAATCTTAAGTATACAGCTCAATAGATTTTCTTGGCCTACTCTTGGGGAGAGAAATCTGAACTATTATACAGTTAAAATATAATCCTTTAGGCAAAACTGCATCTAGCTTAGTTTCATATATGGAATTTGGCATAAATGCAGCTTGGGCACACGGTTTAGCTCCAACACTTAACACTTCCTACTTAATTTCAGCAAGTTATTTTGGATAATAATGATACCTGGCTATAGAGATTTTCAGGATTAAACAAGTCAATTTAGGTAAAACATTTAGAATTATACTTGGCTTATAACAAGGATGCAGAAAAGGTTAGGTATTATTATTTTTCTTATTTAAAAAATTAAGGGGCTAGGGATGTGGCTCAAGTGGTAGGGTGCTTGCCTAGCATGCGTGAGGCACTGGGTTCGATTCTCAGCACCACATAAAAATAAATAAATATAAATAAAGATACTGTGTCCACCTAAAACTAAAAAATGAATATTTTTAAAAAATAAAAAATTAAGCTAGTTTATTAGAAATTTAATAATTTTTATATTACATATTTTGTGGCCATGTCTGTATAGGTGATCCTAGGGATCAATAGAACCTTGGGCGTATACTAAGCAAGCACTTTAACAATGAGCTACACTCCAGCCCTTTAATACCTATTTTGTTTTTTGGTTTTTTTTTCCTTATTACCTATTTTTAAAACATCAAAACAAAGTGTTTAAATTTTGGTTTTATGTGGCCAAAACTATTTTGGGAATCAAACCCCTGAAAAATGTTTTACCCCAAGTACTCAACAGAGTATCATGATACTAAAGAGCATTCCTTTCATCGATCAATAATAATTCCTTAGGGAACATTACGAGTGCATTATTCTGCTGATCTTTGTTTAATAAACTGTGTGAAGCATAACCAACAGTTGGTCCTTTCCATCAAATAACTAACAATCTACTGAAAAGAGAACTCATGCCAGGAAACAATTAAAGGATACACTATAGGGTCTGGAAATAACAGTTTGAAGGAGACAATGCAGCAAAATGACAGGTATTTCCTAAATTTCCTAAAAAGAGTAACTTTCCCTCACATTCTTGGACTATAGCAGATTGATTAAAGCAAGCACTTTTCTAAGATATCTGTTTGGCTACTAATGGTAAGTTTCTTGAGAACTGATGAATAAAAAGTAAATGAAATTATATTATCATTCCTCATGTTTAGAGTATCAAGGAACAATTATCCCTCTAAAACTGTGAGTGCTATCACACTGTAGTTGGAAACAATGAGTAGAAAAATACTGACTTGAGGGTATCATGATCAGCTATAATACAGTCAAGACCAGCTGAACTCTTAAAATTAGAATCCCATTTTTGTTTAGCCACTTAACTTTTTTATAATTTCTGGTTGTTATCAACTGCAACATTCACCATTTCAGTTTGACAGTAGACATTTTAAGCTACTGCAATTGCTAAAACTGACCAATGATAAAGAGTTTGCTGCTTTAGATTACTGATATACTTCCTTGTATCTTCTAGTTTCCTCTATATTTGATACTGCCTTTCCTTAGATACATTTGCTTCTCTACATCCCTTCTTTCTCAGTGAAGTTTTTAATACTTATTGTGATCATTTGTTATCCATATATTCAGAATGCTATACAGAGGGAAAGCATATACTTTATTAATCAACTGTGCCATACCAGTTCCCATTTTTCATATACATTTCATATACCTACCTGGTATATAATCTACACATTTATGGTTTTCATTCTCTATATCCAGTGAGTTTTCAAGTTCTCTAAGTGATCTTTTGTTACTTGCTCATCATTCCCATTTTTATTCCTTTGTAAGCCCTCGTGGCTTCAGATTTGTAATGTCTGTGCATGCAATAAGATGGTCTTCATAACAGTTCTTCCTTCTTAATACTTTCAGATTAACCCTATAGGTTCAGCCAATACAAATTGTCACCTGCTGTGTGTTTATATAATAGTAGGTGAAGGGAGTATACACCAGTTTGAATAGAAGAGTTTAGCCAGTAATGAGGCAAGCAATAAGTAGAATTTAGAGCAAAAGAAAAGACTATTTCACCCAAGAAGATATGGGCTCCAGCATTAGTCCATTGAATAGGATGGAGGTTTCCCTCATGCCATGTAACCAGAGTTTGGAGGGGAAGGAAGTATTTAATGAAGTATTTTAGGGTTTTGATAGAAATACTTTGCTAAGGGCCCTAGAGACAACTCTTTTACTCTAAGGGATCAGGGAAGGGCCTCTCAGGAAATAAAAACTGGCTAGAAGTTAGTGTTCTATACTGAGGAAACATATGTGATAAGATGTGGAGTCAATAGAATAATGACCTTTCATACCAGGTTCTGAGGAATAGGAACAAAACTTGGACTCTGTTATCATGAACTGATATTCTGTGAGCCTCTGAAAATCAGTGTTATTGAACTTAAAATGTCAGAGATTGGCCTTAGGTTTAGATAAGGCCAAGGAAACTAGTTATCTCATTTAACTGAACTAAAAGACTGACGAATACAAAAAATTCAAGGTGAATTTTCAGATGTATTGAGATTGTAGAACTTCAAGATATGAAAAGAGACTGTCAGTTTATTATCTTTACAATGACTACTAGACCATTAGTATGGTTAATTCATCTTTTCCCTCTAGAGAGACACGTGGGAAGCCAAGTTCTGAGAAAATCTGGAGTGTGGAAATTGAACATGGAGACTATCCAAAAGAACTGCTATGTCAGCAGACCAATATGCATAGTGTTTTGTTGTTGTTGTTGTTGTTTTGTTTTTAAAAAACAGTGCTGAGGATGAGAGAGCCGGGGCCTCATGCATGCTAGGCAAGTCCTCTACCACTGAGCTACATCCCCCAGCCCTGTGCAAAGGGTTTTAGCAAAGATACTTTCTCTGTGGTTGAAAAGGTTATGCCTATGTTTGCCTTAATTATTATTAGGTTTAGTTAACAAGCTTATTCAAGAGGTTAGTTTTCTTTCAAGAAACAACAGGAAGTCATTGAAGGATTTCATGCAGGGTGGGATATAATCATGTGTTTAAAAGATGGCATGTGATGTATAAGAGGGAATAGAAACTGGAAGCCAATAGAAATACTTATGAATCGGATTTAGTAGTCCATGTGAAAGTACTGATGGGTAAAAAGGGAAAAAGAGGAAAGAACAGAATCTAGAAGGGGTTGATTAGATCTATATTACTCCTACTAATGTTCCTACCACGTGACTTTTCTGTATCAAGTATTTTCTTTATATATCAAGGATTTTGTTTGTTTGGAAGGTACCAGGGATTGAATCCCCAAGGGTCACATCCCTGACCTTTTTTTATTCTGAGGCAGGATCTCACTGAATTGCTTAAGCCTCACTAAGTTGCTGAGACTGCCTTGAACTTGTGATCCTCCTGCCTTAGCCTCCTGAGAAGGGGAATTACAGGCATGTACCAAGGTGCCGAACTCAAGAAATGTTCTTAAAACAGAGTTTAGATTTATCCACAATGCACAGAATAAAGAAATATGTTTGAATACTTGCCAAACATTGTCCCTCTACATCTGTAACTTTTTCATTTTATCACAGAATTACTCATATGTATTCACAGTGGAAAAACAAAACAGAAATGAAAATAAAACAAATTCACATTGATCTAGACAGGAAAGGGACTGTCCAGGAATGCATGTGGCAAACAATGTTGTTGTGGTTCTTTAAAATACAAAGCAAAGGAAGAGTATTTTGATTTAGGAGACACAGGTCCACAGTTTCATACAAAAGAAACTAATCACTTCGTCTTGACTTTGGTTGGGATGTTTTAGTTTGCTTTTGAAACCTGACTGAATTCTCATTTGAGAAGTGAATAAATATTCTTAGCATTATCCAATATAATATATATTCTTATATTATAAGTGTCTTAAAAGTTGAGTGAATGCCCAGCTATTTACACTTATTTATGTCTACTCTTTAGGTGCAATTGACCCTTGATATTGGTAAGGAGCAATTTTTAATAGCCATCAAAAGCTTCCTCTTTCAAAGAAAATTTCATATGCATACATACAAAGCATGACAACAAATTTGGTTTTGAAAGGTAAATCCAGGTTTCTTAATTGTTTAAATTTCCTTAAATTCAACCTTTTTACATTTTTGTTCTTTAGGTCTGCCAAAATGTCTGAAAGATCAGATCTCCTTCACTTCAAGTTTGAAAATTATGGAGATTCAATGTTACAAAAAATGAACAAATTAAGAGAAGAGAATAAATTTTGTGATGTTACAGTTCTCATAGATGATATTGAGGTACAGGGGCATAAAATTGTGTTTGCTGCAGGTTCCCCCTTCCTAAGAGACCAGTTTTTACTGAATGATTCCAGAGAGGTGAAAATCTCAATATTACAGAGTTCTGAAGTGGGGAGACAATTGCTCTTATCCTGTTATAGTGGTGTGCTGGAATTCCCTGAGATGGAACTGGTAAATTACTTGACTGCTGCGAGTTTTCTTCAGATGAGCCACATTGTAGAACGATGCACACGGGCCCTGTGGAAGTTTATAAAGCCAAAACAACCAATGGATAGTAAAGAGGGATGTGAACCACAGAGTGCTTCTCCCCAGTCAAAAGAACAGCAGGGAGATGCCAGAGGCTCCCCAAAGCAGGACTCACCTTGTATTCATCCATCTGAAGACAGTATGGATATGGAGGACAGTGATATTCAGATTGTTAAGGTAGAATCTATTGGGGATGTATCTGAGGTTAGAAGTAAGAAAGATCAGAACCAGTTTATTTCTTCTGAACCCACTGCTTTACACTCATCAGAGCCCCAGCACTCCCTGATAAATTCAACTGTGGAAAACAGAGTAAGTGAAATAGAACAAAACCATCTCCACAATTATGCCCTTTCTTATACAGGCAGTGATAACATCATCATGACCTCAAAAGATGTTTTTGGGCCTAATATTCGAGGTGTAGACAAAGGCTTACAGTGGCATCACCAGTGCCCAAAGTGTACCAGGGTGTTTCGTCACCTGGAGAACTACGCCAACCATTTAAAAATGCACAAACTCTTTATGTGTCTACTCTGCGGCAAGACTTTTACTCAGAAAGGCAATCTTCATCGACACATGCGCGTACATGCCGGAATTAAACCATTCCAGTGTAAAATCTGTGGGAAAACCTTTTCTCAGAAGTGTTCCTTACAGGATCATCTTAACCTTCACAGTGGAGATAAGCCCCATAAGTGTAACTATTGTGACATGGTTTTTGCACATAAGCCAGTTTTGAGGAAACACCTTAAGCAGCTGCATGGCAAAAACAGCTTTGATAATGCAAATGAGAGAAATGTGCAAGACCTCACAGTGGATTTTGATTCTTTTGCATGTACGACAGTCACAGACTCTAAAGGGTGTCAGCCACAGCCTGACGCAACACAGGTCCTGGATGCAGGTAAACTGGCCCAAGCTGTCCTGAACTTAAGGAGTGATAGTACTTGTGTGAATTGAGTAGGGACTTAATGCTCACAACTAGCAGTGACTGAGAATGTGACAATAGTCTTGAGTATTTTTAGGAGTGGTTTTGCTAGTTTGACTTCTCTGAAGCCTCTGTGCAGGTGGTATGGGGTGAGTTAAAGCACTAACAGACCAGGCAACTTACCACTTGGAGTGGATTTGCCTTCCTTCTGATCTCTCCCATTTTATGTTTTATTTATCCTGTGATGTCTGTTTTCCTTTCCCAAGGAATACTTCCATTTGTCTACCTAATGTTGTCTTAGACTTACACTGTTTTAGGCTTTTACCAGGCAGTCTGAAGGTCACCAACAAATTAACAATATCATCCCACTCTCCACTAATAGATGCTATGCTAAGAGAAGTGAATAGTTTTGGTTTTTGGCAAAAAATAGGTTGAGATATATGATAATACTGCTGTTGATGTGAATGTGATAGAACCGTCTGGTTGCCTATTGATAATTCATCCATGTCTGATAAATTAATGAGTCTGCATCCTACCATCTGTACTTGCCTTGCAGCTGGCTATCAAAAAGTACGTTGGTTGTTCTATGCCCTTTTCAACACTATTGAAGCCCAACTTCATCTCATTGTTCACACAAACCAGAGTACAATCTTTTCAGCCACATCTGGAGACAGAGATCACCATGAGGAGTATAATTAACAAAGGACAAAAATACAATTAATACAACAGTACTCACATGGAATGTCTTCCAAGTAGCATATCCCAGCAAGAGACCATATTCTTAAAGCATAGCTTAGTGATGCTTTTGAAATCATGATTGTTTCAGGCACACTTGAAATGTGCAAAAGAATAATGGTTTCTCTAGAAGGGGGCTGTTGAGGAGTCTCTGAACTTTACATCAGAGTTCAGCCATCAGAAAGGTGAGTCTGGCTATAGAGTTTTGTCCAGTTAACTACAAGTATCTTAATTCTTCCCTCATGTATCTTAATTTCTAAAATATATATTAAAAAAAAGTTAAGTGGGACATAGGAACAATCTGTGCTTTTGGAACAATTTTGCATTCAGATACTCCTCTTAAAGGGACCCCATCCCACTTTCCCACTTTCAATAGATTGATAATACAAAGTTGCTCTTCTAGTATGGAAAAACAAAACAACTGTTTCTCCCAAAGCACATTTCAGGCATAGAATTTTCAGTTTTATTTAAGACCCTGAGTTAGAATTAGCAATAGGACTGTTAAGAGTACTTAGAGAATCCTAAGAAATCATTTATTCCATCTCTTTCATTTTAAGTTGGGACATCCAAAGCTCAAGAGCTGTCCTGGCCAAGACTGGCCAAAATCCATAAGTGACTAAATATAAATTAATATCTCCTTTCTTGTTCCCATTATACCTTGATTTAAAGACATTTAGTACACAATGGAGAATAATGCATTAGCAAAAAGCTCCCAGTTTGTTTCACTTCTGTGTTTACTTGTTGGCTTTCTGAGACAGCCTGGATTTTGCCAACAAAATATCACCAAGGGACTTATTTATGTTATTATTTTTTTTAGATTTATCTTATTTTTATTTTTTGTGGTGCTGGGGATCAAACCCAGAGCATCTCGTGCATGCTTGGCAAGCACTCTGCCACTGAGCTATATCACTAGTCCATTAATTATTTTTTAGTTTGATAAGTATTACATTCTCCTCAAGCAAGTGACTGATATGTTAAGTATTGGTTAGAGAGGGAAAAGGCAAGTGAGAATAATGTGAGAAGGCTCCCAATGTGAAATTGATTTGTCTGGAAAACTGTTTATTTCATTTTCTTCAGGACTTTGTTTTTATTTTTGGGCAATGAGAACGCATACAAAGATAATCAAAAAAAAGGCTAATTCATATAGTCTGATGGGTCATAATTTGAAACGTTTCCATGTGAGTCAAATTTGAAGTATAATTTCTTTTGTTTAAAAATTTGAGAATACAGTTGAGTGATAAGATCACTAGGTACCTTATATGCCCAGCATTACTCATTATTATAGTCTAATGTTGCTTTCTAGCATTCTGATTTGTATATGATCCAAAGACTATAAATTCTATGCAACAGTAAGACTAGAGTACCAACCAGTATTGGGTTTTTTCTCTGAATATCATTTCTTCACAGGAAAATTTCAAGTTGGAATGCTTCCTTTGGTCATATGCATTTCCTGTTTTTGTTACTATTTTTGAAGACTGAAAGGCAGGGGTTCAAATATGATTGGTCTCTGGTTGGAGACTATTTCTGAATTAGTTCAGTCACTTGAGAAACTTTTTTTTTTTTTTTTTTTTTTTTTTGCTGGGGATTGTGCATGCTGAGCACATGCTCTACCACTGAACTACACCTTCAGCCTCAAGAAACATTTATTAAGCACCTACTGTTGCCAGGTACTATATAGATACTGAGGATATGAAGGTAAGATTTGATATGGTCCCTGCCCTAATGGACCTTATAATCTTATGTGGTCTCAATTTGATTTTCTACTTAGAATAATAAAACTGCCTTGTTTTCTTTGGTCACTTAAAGCATTTTTTCTGATTTTCTCTTGGTAAAACTTTTAATTCTCACTTTTTGCAAGCGCAAACCACTGAAGTATCTGCAGTCTCCTCCATTCTTGGTTGGAGAGGTGTTTTGTTTCTGTGAGACATTTTCTAATTTTGGTGAGACTTGCCTTTTCTCCTTCTTAGCTTATACATGTTTCTTAGATTATGTTGCAGAGAGGTCAAGTTTCTGATATAAAGTAAATTTTATACAGGAAGATGACTTTCAAACATAGTCATGTTCCTATAGAGAATAATTTTAAAATCTTTGTCTTTCAGCATTTGTATTTTATCCATCCCCAGCATAATTAAGAAGGAGAAAGGACTCTTTTCCAGTTTGGTTTTTAAAAATGGCTGTGTCTCAGTTATTTATTTATTATTTTATTTAAAGACAAACTCCAAATTGAAGTGGTTCTAAGGTAAATCAGATGTGGTTTTAATTTGTTTTAGTTTCTTCATTAGGTCTATGATGGAAGGTGACCAGTGTCACCACTTCTAAAATCTTGTCCTAAACAAACCACACATTTTATATCAGCTCATGACTAGCTGTTCTAAATCTGTTGTATGTTAGACATACTATGAACTACCTCTTCACTTATTATGGGGAAGTTTCCTTAATAAAAGTGTGACAATTAAAACTCTGGTGTCAATGGTTTACTTTCTTTTCTCTCCCCTCCTTCTTTTTCGGTTGCTTGAATATGTATCCAGTATACTTATTCTTTAAAGCACATTAATCAAATATGCTGAGTATACTTTCAGAAGGAAATACGAGTTAACCAAAATTAGTTATTACTGGAATCGGCTATTTCCATGAGAATTGGCTGAGAGGTAAAGCAGCTGTTTTAAAAACTGGTTCAGACATTTTATGCCTACTAAGTAAGTACTAAACTTTAGGAAAGCAAAATCAGTAAGTACTATCTTAAATACCTCCTGTATGGGACACAAATATCAAAACAGGTATGATAAATGCAGTATTGATGGCAGACAAATGGATTATAGGAGTGGGAACCAATTAGGATAAGTGGGAAGAAATGCTTTGCATGGTTAAAGCCGCTGCTTCTATCCCCAGTTCTTTTGGGGCTGGAATGTAGCTAGATGGTCTTGCCTTTCAGGAGCGAGGCTCTGGATTTGATCCAGCACAGCAAAAATAAGAAAGATAACTGACCAAAGAGGGTGGGCACTGGGGAGTGGACTTGAAACTTATCTTGCTATCTTCAGACTTTGGGCCCAGATCGTGATGGCACTAGTTAGGCAATCTTGAATACAGATCCCCCCACGGTAGTTTCTCCTTTCCTCAAGAAGTAAATGGCCTCGTAAAGGAAAACCCCGCCCCGTAATAATCCACAAGGACCCTCCACAGGTTTCGGCGTTGGGTACTGGAACGCAAGTGCCGTGACCCAACTTCACACTCGTCTCCTACATGGATGTTGGGGAGGACTCACGAAGGGGAATGGCTCGCGTCCCGAAACTGGGAAGAAGAAAGGAGGCTCGCCGGCATTTGGGTGCTTTTCTGTCGTTCCAGGAGGTAGGGGGTCTGAGGAAAAGTCTCAGATGTCCTTCCGGGGCGCCCAGGCGGCTCCCCGAGTGAGCAATAAAGCTGATTGACACCGGATGTGTTTCCTCCTAGGCTAAGCCCTCCTTCCGGCCTGGCCGCCGCTACCGCGGAAGCCTCAACACCGGTTTTCAGGGTCGGTAAGTGAGCGATTCGCCAGGTGTTGAGGCCTGAAGAGGAGGAGGAGGGCGGCAGTGCGCGACCCCCGAGAAGCTAATTGGGTGCTGTAGTGCCTCGGCCGATAGGGCCTTGGCCCTGGAAAACTCGGCTTGTGCTGTACGCGGAGCCGGAGGGATTATCCGGGCCACCGTGATCTAGTGCTAGGTCCACAGTGTTGCCTGACCTCTTCCCCCTCCGTGGTAGCTTCTATACTCACGGAGGAACGCGGAGGAATCCAGGTGTCTTCTCCTGGTGCTCTGAGAGCGACTGACCCTGTGGGAGGAGTCACTGTAGTCTCATTTGTTTTAGGTTTAAAGGAGCCTAATCACGAGCTGGAAAAAGGAGCTGGAAACGCGAAAGTAATAACTATGCAGAGGTGTATTTAGGTGTTTTTATCTGAGCGATTATGAAGAATTTAATATCTAAGGAACTAAGAGTATGATTAGTAGAGGGAGATCAAGATGTAAAAGTGAATTAGGCTTAAATAGCGAAGGATCGTGCATTATTTTTAAGAACCTAAAGGCCATCCTGGAGTTAAAGGAGAGCAATGGATGACTTAAATCAGAAGAGAGATTTATTTTGTTGTTTAATTATGATGATGATGTTAATTCGGGTGGAAATCAGGAGGGTTATGCAAGAGATTGTTAATGTTGAGGAAGCCTGGGGGAAAACATTACAATGATCCATGTGAACAGGGCTGAGGAACTGTAGTAGTCGTGGGGAACAGAAGGTCTGTACATAAAAGTTTCTAATTTGGAATATCATGCTGAGTGTAGTTTTTTTGTGATCACTTTGCCTATTACTGGATATTAAAAAATGAGTGTTCTTGATCACAAGGCACATAAAATTTAGCCAATATGAGAAATGTGTCTTGAGGTCATAGACAAATGCATTATACTTTTCTGGATTTTGAGATGGTGATATAGAGGTTCACTCTTAGCACCCAGAGTACAATTTGGGTTTTTTTTTTTCCATTTCAGCTTTGGGTTTTGGAGAGGAAGGGAATTATTCTTACTATCATAGCGGGACGAAGCGTTCCTTATCCTTATATCAATGTTTGTGTTTTATTCTGCTTAGATTTTGACCATGGCTGCTGAGTCTGATGTTTTGCACTTCCAGTTTGAACAGCAAGGAGATGTGGTCTTGCAGAAAATGAATCTCTTGAGGCAGCAGAATTTATTTTGTGATGTATCAATTTATATTAATGACACTGAGTTCCAGGGGCACAAGGTGATATTGGCTGCTTGTTCCACTTTTATGAGAGATCAGTTTTTACTCACACAATCAAAACATGTCAGAATCACCATTCTGCAAAGTGCAGAAGTTGGCAGAAAATTGTTGCTCTCTTGCTACACTGGAGCACTTGAAGTAAAAAGGAAAGAGCTTTTGAAATATTTGACTGCTGCCAGTTACCTTCAGATGGTTCACATTGTGGAAAAGTGCACAGAAGCTTTGTCAAAGTATCTGGAAATTGATCTATCTATGAAAAACAACAACCAACATGCTGACCTGTGTCACTCTTCTGATCCAGATGTTAAGAATGAAGAAGAAAGTTCTGATAAGGACTGTGAGATAATTGAAATTTCAGAAGATAGCCCTATAAACATAGATTTCCATGTTAAACAAGAGGAAGACAATGTGTTACAGACCACAGTAGAAAGCTTGACATCAGAGAGAAAGGAAATGAAGTCACCAGAGCTATCCCCAATAGATGTGGGTTTTAAAGACAATGAAATTTGTATCCTTCATGTAGAATCTATCAGTACAGCTAGTGGAGAAAATGGGCAGTTTTCACAGCCTTGTACCTCATCAAAAGCAAGCCTGTATTTCTCTGAAACACAGCATTCATTGATTAATTCTACAGTGGAGAGCAGAGTGGCAGAAGTTCCTGGGAATCAAGGTCAGGGTTTATTTTGTGAGAATACTGATGAAAGTCATGGTACAGCAAGTGAGATTCAGAACCTAGAGGAGAGTTATTCACTGAGGCACCAGTGTCCCAGGTGTCCGCGAGGGTTTCTTCATGTAGAAAACTACCTGCGCCACCTTAAGATGCATAAACTCTTCTTGTGTTTACAATGTGGGAAAACATTTACACAGAAGAAAAATCTTAACCGGCACATTCGAGGGCATATGGGCATTCGGCCCTTTCAGTGTACTGTGTGTCTGAAGACCTTTACTGCTAAAAGCACGCTTCAGGACCACTTGAACATACACAGTGGGGATAGGCCATACAAGTGCCACTGTTGTGATATGGATTTCAAGCACAAGTCTGCTCTCAAAAAGCATTTAACCTCTGTTCATGGCAGAAGTAGTGGTGAAAAATTACCTAGACCTGATCTTAAAAGGCAAGATCTGCTATAAATGGAATCATGGACTTCCTTTGTAAACTTTGTATCATTCTCATAGGTTTTAGAAATGCAGTATTTGTAATAATTTTATTGTTCCCCATCCCTTCCCCTTTTAGGTCTGCCTCACATGTTATTGTTTCTGAACTTCTGACAGTTCCAAAAAATTGTGAGAGGCAGGAAAAAGTTATGGGACTTGTCTTGTCGTGTATGTTACATATAAGTCCCAGTGGTACACTTTGAGAAATAGTGTTTTACTTAAATATTTTTTATTCTGATGACTGAGGATCCGACAGTATTTGCAGATTCTGATTTGTAGTGTCTAGATAATTAATTTAAATGTTAAATCCAACTATATAATAACTTTAATTAATCAGAATAATGAAAGAAAATAAATTTTAAAATGCACTATTATTCATTACTAGTCATTTTTTTTAAGAACAGGAATTACTAGGAACATTTTTCCTTTTCTGCTAAACAAACACCAAGATACCTATTATTTTAAATTATAAAGGAACACAATTCAGATTCACTTTGGAATAGAATTTCCTTAGAAAATGTTAAATTCCTTAAAGTACTTTCATTTTTATTATCATTATACATATTTTAGAATAATTAAGGGGCTATTGATTTTACTTAATACAGTTAAATCATAATTTTTTAGTTTTTGTATCACCACTGCCATTGGAATATAGAACAGTTCCATCACTTCCCTTATCTCCTTCATGCTGCTCTTTGTGGTCAGTTCTTCCTAGCTCTAAACCCTGGCAGTAGTTCTTCATCACTATAATTTTGTCTTTTCTGGAATGTCAGATAAATGGAATCTTAGTATATTCCCTTTTGAGATTTTTTTCCATGCAACATAATGCCTTTGAGGTTCATTCATGCACATATCAATTTTCATTCCCTTTTTCCTTTTTAATTGTCAATATATTTTAGTTGTCACTAGATGAATGGTTTAAATGTGAATAGCTGCTAGTGTTAATTATTAGTGATGATATTTTCATTTAATGCATTTTTATCTGCTCTTTAAACAAAAATCTTACCCATTCTTAGAGTTTTATTTGATATTTCCAGAAAAGCAAAACCATATAATTACTATAGTAGGAGTAATATTCTGAGTCAGCTCTCTTAATGTCCCTGCCTACATATAATACAAAACTTGTTTTCGTTGTCATAACAAAGATCAAAATATATCACAGGGCAAATCACCTCCTCTAAAATGCAGGAACTACTTTTAATAAAGAAGCCTGACTGAACAAATTTAACTTTCAGGCTGTTCTATGCTTTTTCTACTTACCTCAGCTTTATGTAAAATTTCTACTGTAATTAATTTCTATTGATGTCCTGTATTTTAAAACATAATATACTTTGTACCACTTATAAGAATTTCATGAAGAATCATATTGATTGTTGTAAATGTAAAATATTGTTTTTGTGATACTCATGTGGGAAAGATACTCTCCATAGAATTTTACTCTGGGGGGAGACTTTAAAGATTCTAAGTCTCATATTTGATGAGAAAAACTGACTTTATTACCCAGGTCACTAATTAATAACATTGGGCAGGTCACCTGTCCTTTAATGTTCCTTAATTTTATATATAAAAATTTTGGTCTTGATAATTTGTAAGATCATTTCCAGGTCTAAAATTGCATATTATATTTAATTCTATTTGAGAACTGAGAAAAGAGGAAAGCAAGAGAGGAGAGTTTTGTGTCTATGAATGTTGCTATATAAATACTCCATTGGATACAGAATTTTTCTAAAGTAGTGTTTTTCTTCCACTGAGTAATATAATACTTCAGTGCTTAATTTTCTTTCCCATTTCAGTAAGTGACCATTTATAGTTGTGAAAGTATTTCCCTTTGAGGAATAATTTGTGTTTGAAGTACTTATTTTTCCTTACTAGGATAAAATTTTGAAGGGAGGGGCTCGGGATGGGAAGAGAGAGTAAAATAAACTGAATTTTTTTAGGAATTGGCATTTACTATCTTGGATGTTTGAGAAAAATTTGGTTGAAAATGTTTAGGTTTATGTGTGCCTTGTAAGATTGTTGTAAAATTCTTTTGTGAGCACTTTGAGATTTTTGCTTTGGGGGAAGGGTGTTTTGTAAAAGTGATGGTTGTTATTTATATTATTTATTCCTGTTAACTAGAACAGTGATCTTAAAACATTCCTAGGAGAGTATGTTTGCATGATGTGTCTTAAAAGTTGCAGGTGAATGGAATCATTTTTAATATGTAGGCATGGAAAAGCAAAGTGTAGAATTTCTTCATTTAAAATATTCACTTTTAGTTGTTTCTGTTTTTGATAAGATAAAATTATTTGTGAACAGCTTTTTTATTTACTGCATTTATAAATATAAAAGACCTTGAAAGGTAGTTGTTACTTTGTTGTAAGAGAAAATCCTTGCTGTTTTTCCTTGATGTAACTAGCTTTTATGTTTACATAAGAAATAATAAAGTGGAGGTGGGAATAGAGAACTTCATGTCTTGCCTATGTCCATGAATTTTAGGTCACAATTTCTCCTATTTAATCATTTACTCTAAAAATACCTATTGAGTTTTTAATTATCTGTACTAGAATCTGTGTATAAAAACAAAAATCCCTGTACTCATGAAACTTTTATTCTAGTGGAAGGAGACAAACAGTAAACAAGTAAAATTAATGTATGTCAAATTTTGAAAACGGGTTTGAAGATAGAAATAGGAAGTCTAGGGAAAGTGGGTTGGGATTGTTATATGTAGTGATCAGTATACTTTTGAAAAATCAGGTATATTCCCTCGTCTGTGGAATAGAAATAATTGTGTATATACATGTGTGCATATATACATATGTATTTACATGTTTATGTGCATATACCCACAAATATATGTCTTCACACACATATATATGTCTTCCATAGAATTGAAAAATACAATAGGTTGGAAAGCCACTATATAAATATAATCACCCATCACTCTCCAGTTGAAAATATAAAAATGAACTGCTGATTGTTGGGAACATTTATTTTGGATTGTTATATATTCCATATAGCAAAGTGAATTTAAAGGATAACAACATATACATAAAAGTCTGATGGGGGCCAATGAATTTTTCCAAAAGCGCTGATCTTGTCATCAGGCAGTAATAGCCATGTTTTTAAAGCTCATTATATAACATTATGCATATTTTAATTAATGTTTGGTTTACTTCCATAGAACTTTTTGATGGACATCTAGTTCCACATTGAAGGAGCTCAGGGTTTTCTCTTTAATAAGATTAGAGAGGTGTAAGTGTCTGCCAATTAAACTTTTTCATTTTGGTGTTTTTGTTTTGTGATTGGCAGATTACGTGGTACCAATGTGAAAGAATTGAGGGATCCGCTCAGCATTTCATTACAGGAGAATGAAGTAGAAAGTAACACGGGTGTATCAGATTCTGTTCAAAGAACACGCTTCATGGTGGGAGACTGACAGTACAGTACCTCACGACAGTGTCTAGCCGGCGTAGATGAATGCACAGGGATTTTCCCATCAATCCCTTCGCCTAGCCTAGAATTCCTCACAGCAGTCCCACAGTGCTCCGGGGCCTCCTCGTCACGTGATGAGGGTGGATTGGTTAGCCCAGAGAGAAGCCAATGCGCAGTTTAGGTGGCAGGGACTACTAAGCTTCTCTTTCACCTCACCAACTCCCGGGCTTGCGTAATCTCGCGTGTACTGGAGAGAATCTTCTCGCGAGAGCTAAGTCGGGATCCCTCCAGGTCCGCCTCCGTGGTGAGGAGGAGGAGGAGGAGGAGAAGGAGGAGGAGGAGGCGGAGGGTGGAGGAGGAGGAGGAGGCCCCGCCGTGGCCTTCGCCGCCGCCAACGGGGCTGTCCCTGTAGCTCCCGATGGAGTTTGAGGCCGTGAAACCGCCGCCGAGCTCTGCCCCGGCGAGACGAGGCGCCTCCGTCGCCGAGCCGCGCCGTCGCGGGGCTCCCGGGAGCGGCCCTTAGCGACCCCGCCCGGGCCCCCTCAGGTAGGGCGGGGGCGGGCACGATGCGGCTCGGGCCCCAGCCCGGTGCCAGGTCCCCAGCGGTCGGGCGGGAGACCGGTCTCAACCCGGGGGCCTGTGCACTGCTGCTGCCGGAACCCCGAGGGTTGGGAACTGAGGGCCGCACCTGACACTCGGACGGAACCCCGGGCCTGAGGAGGCCCCTGTCTCGGGTAGGGCTTTTTTGATGCGGAGCGACCGGCTCAAATGGCCACCTTCCTCCAATACTGGCCGAGAGGACGCCTCTGACCACTAAGGAACCCACCCAAGCGAAGGCCAGGTTTCCCTCTCCCTTTCCTCCCCCAGTTAGTAAGAGAGGGCTTTGGAAGAGGTCCTCGAAATCTGGTCCTCTTCTGGCTTTTCATCTTGCTGCCCTGGGGCTTCCGGAGACCCTCGCGCAGGGATGGTGGAGGCGATGTGAGCGGTATAAATAGGGACCTTGGCCAAACAATGCCCTGCGAGGGCTTAACCTCCCTGGAGGGAGATGGCCCGACCTGAGTGGTTGCACAGATGATCTGACTAGAAGCAATGGCATGAAACACAGCCAGGGAATTCTGCTATGGCTCTCTTTTTTCCCCCTTTCATATTTTTTTTTCCTTGGGGAAGCCTCTTGAGAAGGCTCTTCCACCATCTTAGAAGAATGGTAGAGAGCATCTTTGTTTCTCAGAGAAGCAGCTTTACTTTTCTCTCTCCTTAGCTTTCAGGAAGGAAGGAGATGAGGGTAGCTGTCATTTCCATCCTTCAGATCACCAGTTTAAGGTATCAGCAGATAGAATCTTCACACTAAAATAGTCTCAAGTAATCCCTGACATAAAGTAGATCTAATCCAGTGATTCTCAACCCTTTTTATATTTTCATAAAACCCACCTGGATTCTCATTTTAACTCCTACTGTCCTCTTACCTAGGTCCATTCTTTGTTATTTCTACTCGTTCCCCACCCACTGTGATCAGAATGACTTTGTATCCTAAATAAAGTGCTTAAATCATTTCCATTTTTGTGTTAGTCAAAACTTTTAAGTTCCAATAGGAACTTTTGATTAACCTGAGAAAGCTAATATTGCTAGACCGAAGCGATATAATTTCACCCAAAAGCAAAGAAAAATTAGTTTGTGCAGTCTTTTTGTAGTTAAATACGTACAGAACTTTGTTGAGGCTTTTTGAATCATTAAGTGTAGTGCATGGATTCTCCTGTTTTCACCTTATTTTTATCTAGTTTAAAGTTAAACTAATATCCCTGTCTTAATGTTGTTTACTTTCACATCCTACTAAGTACTGTTCTTCACTATTGCCTCCTTTTTTTTTTTTTTGGAGATTTATTTTTTCCAAATTCTGGAGTTTGGAAAATTGCTAGAAGGGCAAAATGTTAAACATTCCACTCTCGTTTAGAAAAAGCGGATGTTATAATTCAAGCAGGCTTTTTTATTCTCTGATGATCTAATTGCAGTTGTGTTCATTAGGGGATCCTTTGAGTTACTACTGATCTGTTATTACTGTTGTGTTAACCTGACATGTAAGAAGACTTATGTCCTTTGTTCATATTTTCATTAATTCCCATTCTGCTTTTGTAATTTGCAGTCTTCCACTGACAGAGCATTTTTCTTTACACAGGATTTATATTCACATATAGAACATAAACTGTGATAGGTAAAAGTGTTAAATAAACTTATAAGAAGTTGTAATAAGAACTTGCTTATTGTTTTGGTTAGACTCATTGAAATTTCACTTCCTAATGTTGGAAAAAGGAAGCATGTTGTAAAAATAAAGCTAGTTGAAACATGTTTAAATTGATGTTTGGCACCCAGTCTCATGTCTGTTTTAAGTTACATCTTTCTGATGAGGGCTTTTTAATTTTATGAATGCCTTAATAGTGACTTTCATCTCAAATTTTTTCATAGAAAGTAGTTTTGAGTATTTCTTTATAATCTTTAGTAATCCTGAGTTGCTCTGTCCATTACTAACCAGTAAGAAATTGAGAACATGTGGAAATTGAGAACTTGAAGCTGTGTGAATTGAGATGTGCTATAAGTATAAAAAACAGATTTTCAAGACTTAATACTAAGTTCTTTTTTAATATTTCAATAATTTTTTTCTTTTTGTCTTTTATATGGTAGTTGGTATTGAACTCAGAAACTTTCTACAAATCTCTGAGCTACATTCCCAGACCTTTTTATCTTTATTTAAAGATAGGGTCTCACTAAGTTGCCCAGGCAGGTCTTGAACTTGTGATGGATCCTCTCACCTCAGTCTTCTGAGTAGCTGGTATTAGAAGGGTATAATAGTAGCTGGTATTTATACTGAGTACATGATCATATTTTAGATAAGTTGGACTAAATAAAACATTAATAAACTTAATTTTACTTTTTTTTCATATGACAAGATTTTAAATTACTTGCTTTTTTGTTGTTTATTTTGGTTTGGGATTGAGTAGCCTTGCATATGCTGAACATTTACTCTTATCACTGAGCTATACCTCTAACACCTTGCATTATGTATTTATTGGACATTGCTTTTCTAGAGGAATACTACTTTTTCAAGAAATAAATTAACTAAATAAAAGTAAACATATGGGTTTGGGGATATAGTCAGTAGTATATTGCTTTCCTTGCATGTGTGAGACCCTGGATTTGATCCCTAGAACTGCAATCAGTCAATAAATGTAGATACATGAAAACCAAAAGTAGATACATGAAAACCTGACAGAGTATACTCTTATAATTAGAAAAATCAAAGAGCTAAAGACTTTGGTAATAAGAAAGTTATCAAATGGCTATTATTTGATAGGCAGAAACAAATACCTAAGTGCCTTTTCAAAAATAATCCATCTTTGAAGTCAAGCCATCACTAAAGAAGCAAAACTTTATTAGTTGGAATAGAAATTTATCTCATTGGGGCTGGGGGTGCGGCTCAGTGGTAGAATGCTTGCCATCTACAACTAAAAAAATATTAATAGAAAAAAGAAAAAAAATTTACTTATTATTTCCCTATTAAAAGGCATTGAAAGTTATATCATACACTTAAAGAACTGAGTTTCAACCCCGTAATTGATTTAAGAAATAAAACATGATTCTTACATATTTATAAGTTAAAGTCACATATAATCACAGTGTTTATAATTCAGTATCTTTTTCTTCAATCCTTTTGATGTGTTTGGGTGCTGAGTTTTAGAGTTTACAGATTATTTCGATTGTTTTTTGTTTCTTTGCTTGTTTTTTAGGTTAAGACCTAGATTGTGCTTCTGGTGCTTTAAATATAATTTTAAGTCCAAAGGTAATTATTTTAAAGTTTTCTGAATTGACAAGTATTGTTATCCATTTTAATAGTTTATAATCCTCACATGTGTTAACTAGAATGAAAAAACAATGATTGTTTTAATTTACACACCTGAGCCCCAATGTTTATATTTTTATAAACAGAATTATAAAATAATATGCATGTATGTATATGCATGTACATAAATTATATATACACACACAGTGAAAAACATGTAAACTTTACTCTGACATTTTGAAATCAAATGCCATGGTCCTGAACTGGCTGCATAATATGGTGGACTAATAACAGAAAATGAAAGTGCTTAGCTGGTATGCAGTTTGCTCTTAATAAAGCAGTTTGTAATTTGCATCATGAGAGATGTCTATTCCTATTTTATGTCTCTTCTTATTTTATGAGTTAGCCCTCATAGCAAGGAACTTATGGCTTAGAAAATTATATGAGGGAAAATTTGTTTAAGGTTGTGCCCCTACTTTAGCATTTCTTTGTTTTGTCTTATTGTCCTTCAGTGTTAGAAGCTAGTAACTAAAATTAGTTATTTCAAAAGATGGATTGTTTTTCTTAAGTAATCTAGTAATCTCTACAGTATTTAGGGACAAGGACTTTTATCCATTTTATCCCAACTTGAAATGTTTTAGGAGTATATTTAAGATGAATACTTCAGTGTTAACTATAAATGTTAACAGCAGTTTAGACTTCCATAGAGTCAAATAAATCCCATAAAATGTGCTAGTATATGGGCTGGGGATGTGGCTCAAGCGGTAGCGTGCTCGCCTGGCATGCGTGCGGCCCGGGTTCAGTCTCAGCACCACATACAAACAAAGATGTGTCTGCCAAAAACTAAAAAATAAATATTAAAAAATTCCCCCCCCTCTCTCTCTCTCTCTCTCTCTCTCTCTCAAAAAAAATGTGCTAGTATAAACCTAGAAGGTTTACAAATTAACATATATTCTTAGCTCTCTATGGCTCGTTCATAAGCTTTTTTAAAAGAAGTATTAGGAAAATAACGATATCCATCATTTTGGGTAGGTATAAAAATATTTTCTAGGTAAATTACAATTACCATTTTTGTTTTTTGAGAGAGAGAGAGAATTTTAATATTTATTTCTTTTTTTAGTTTTCGGCGGACACAACATCTTTGTTTGTATGTGGTGCTGAGGATCGAACCCGGGCCCCACGCATGCCAGGCCAGCGAGCTACCGCTTGAGCCACATCCCCAGCCCCTACAATTACCATTTTTAAAGCCCAATTTTGTCCTCACTCATCAAACATTTTAATGGACTATGTAAGTTTTTTCTGTATTTCAGATAAAATTTTATTTGTTTTTGTCTTGAGCAATCTAATTTATTGATAATGGTAATGAACAAAAACAATTTTTAAAAAAATCAAAAAATTCATTATATCAAGTTATGTAAGGAAAATGTAGTTCATAATTTTGTTGTCAAAAACTTAGAATCTGACATATAGCAGGAGGCAAATTTGGAATTATTAGGAATTATTACCCAAACTTTGTTAGGTTGTTTTTTTGTTTTTTCCCCCCCAGTTCTGGAGATTAAACCCAGGGCCTCCCACATGCTAGGCAAGTGCTCAAACTATCAAGTGTATTCTTGAATACAGTAGTTGGAAAACTAAAGAAAGAGTATTTGCCCTGTTTCCCATTACCCAGTGGACTGAGACACCCTAATCCACAAAATTAACATTTCCAAATAATAACTTTTTCCATTGTGGAAAAAGTTTGTTGGTTCAAGTTATTAACTGACTTAAGGCTCTCAATAGTAGATTTAAGACAAAATTAATTTTTGCTTAGATTTACAAATTTTCCCTGTATAATTTTGCAATAAAGGAAACTGAATATTAAATACATTAGTTTTAGGAAGTTATCGGTTCACCTACTTAGGCCTCATTTCTAAACTTGGAATCATAATTACTGATTTTTAGATTGCTGGTTTAATCAATATGACAATGTGAAGGTGACTGGTGTAAAAATAAATTGTAATTTATAAGATTTGCATTAGAACTTTGAGAAAAAATTTATATAGGGTGCTTTTTACATAGAAGACTGTTTTACCAAGATATTTTTAGAGTCTCAGTTTTTGTGAACATAAAAACACAAGGCTAATTAGAGGGGATGGAGACATGGCTCAGTGGTAGAGCCCTTGCCTAGCATGTGTGAGGCACTGGGTTCGATTCTTAGCACCACATAAAAATGAATAAATAAAACAAAGGTATTGTGTCCATCTACAACTAAAAAATTTTTTAAAGGTTGGGGGACTAATAGAATTCATTTTTATTTTGGAATATTGGGGAATGCTTTCAGTTATCTACTTTTCTATCCTGAGTTTAACTGCATTTTTAAACTTCTAATTTCTGTGTAATTAATATATCTGGGTTGGTAAACATTCCTATGAAATAAAGTATTAGCTCTTTAATTGCCCTAAATACCTAGATTTCTTGTTCACCAGAGAGCCTTTGTCAGACTTACATAAGATTTGAATTGAAAAATACAGAAAATTTGTGAAATGTAAAGTTAGTGTAATCTTATTTTGCTAAAAATTATGAAGCAGATTTTATTCTTAGAAATAAAATTCTCTTAATTATTTTCTAGTGCCTTTCCAGTTTTAAATCATATTCATATCACTTTTTCTGAATTTATAATCATAGTAAAGATAGAAATTTATATTTTGCATATATTCTGCTTAGAATTATTAGGTAAGAATAGTGTTTCATTTTCCTGCTCTTTCTTACTCTACCTGACAGGTGTTATTTCTACTTATCAATCACTAAATAATAAAGTTTTGTTAGAAGTATTATAGTGAATTACTACAAAATTTTTAAAACAATATTTTCTTTGTTTTACTTTGGCACCATACTTTTTAGTCAACATTCTTTCATTTATGGACAAACAACTCTGTCATCACAATCTTCTCTTACATGTAGATTTTTTGTTACCTCAGTTAGCCTCTGAGTTAAGTCCTGACCAGGGATTTCCTCTTTCAGATGACCAGGCTGCCTCCTTTACATTTGATTTGACTACTATATTGTTTTTATCAATAGTTTTCAAAGCTTACTAATTCTTAATTATCTTAATTCTTATCTTAATATGTATTGGGTTAGTGGTAATCCAAGAAAAAGCACTTAAATTTTTTTTTTAACTCAACAATCCAAAATGATTTAAGAAAAATACATAAAAGTTTTGATGAGCAATCAAAATTGTGTGGCAATCAATATGGAGTGTAGTTGAAAGGATCTCTAGTAGTGAATTATTTGGGGGCAACATTAACACACAGTTTTGTTTTTTGTGTTTTAAAAAGCATCCAAAGCATATAAAACTATTAAGAATTTCAGGTTCTGAAGCTGTGAGAATTGACTCTAGCAGTTAACTCTTGAAAGGAGAATAATGAATATGTAGTAAATTCTTACTTTTGTCTATTTCCAGCTTACAAAACACTACACAGCAAAATAATGATCTGCTAGACTGCTAACCCGAGCATCCAGCTTCCACAATGCCTGTGCAGGCAGCTCAATGGACAGAATTTCTGTCCTGTCCAATCTGCTATAATGAATTTGATGAGAATGTGCACAAACCCATCAGTTTAGGTTGTTCACACACTGTTTGCAAGACCTGCTTGAATAAACTTCACCGAAAAGCTTGTCCTTTTGACCAGACTGCCATCAACACAGACATTGATGTACTTCCTGTCAACTTCGCACTTCTCCAGTTAGTTGGAGCCCAGGTAACTTTCAGTACCTCACTAATTTTGTATCTATTGTAATCATCAAACATTGTTTATTATTGGGTATAAGATGTTTAGTGATACAAAAGACATAAATGTTGTCAATGTATGTGCTTTTCATGATTTTAATCTTTAAAAAGATACCTTTATATAATAAACTCTTATGTAAAATCGTGAATTCATTTATAGGTATGTATTTTTTTTTTCCTTCAATGTTCTGGTCAAAATTTATGTGTATAAGTGGTTTGGGTAATGAGAAATACTTTACATATACATACATAATATTTATTCATTAGGTGGAAAATATAAAGTTCTGGCCAGAAACCAATAAACTAGAACCCTGAGATGAAGTTTGTTTGTTTTTTGTTTGTTTGTTTGTTTGTTTTTTGTTTTTAAGTTTAATTGATTTAAGATAATATAAATGAGAAAATAAGTTTTATTTAGGGGTGTGTGTGTTTGTGTGTGTGTGTGTGTCCATGTCTGAAAAACCTATTAATAGGGTGTCAGTAACAAATTATGTTCGGTGTCTTGAGCACATGTACTATGGAATGAATATTTTGTGTTATAATCATATTATTGCATCAGAGCAAGACCCTAGATTTATTATAATAACTTTCATTTAATGAGGGTCTACTCTTATAAATGATGGTAAATATTTATTATCTTTTATTACTCATATCACTACTCTTTTTTTTTTTTTTTAGAGAGAGAGAGAGAGAGAATTTTTAATATTTATTTATTTATTTCTTAGTTTTTGGCGGACACAACATCTTTGTTTGTATGTGGTGCTGAGGATCGAACCCGGGCCGCACGCATGCCAGGCGAGCGTGCTACCGCTTGAGCCACATCCCCAGCCCAATATCACTACTCTTATCATAGCTCTTTAGGTGGTTGTTATCCCCCATTTTACAAGTAAGGAAGAAGATAAAATTTTGTACATTATATGCTACATATTAAAGCAAGAAAATAAGGATTTTTCTGATTTATTAGAAAATTTATTTAAAAATTCAAACTGAAAATATTCTATTTTTTCCCCTTAGTATCTTGATATTTGGACTTTTCCTTTTAAAGCACAAAATCTATTTTCAGTGTTAATAATCAGGTTTGACACTCTGAAATCAAGGTGACTCTATAATGATGCTACAGTTTAATTGGTAGCATATTTTTCTTAGTGGAGCATAAACTAATATTGCTTCATGCAAACGGTGGCATTTTAGATTCAGTAAAATACATGGACTTTTTGTAATAGTAGCTACCATTTATTTAGAATCTACTATAGATCAAGTATTTTGTTAATGTTCCTTATAAGTGTTATCTCTGTTGATCCTTAGATACCTTATTACAAAGTCTGTGCAGTGTGACTTCTATTTCTTCAAACTCATCTACCACTATCTTCTTACTTTGGCCTCCTGAGCCAGTTCTCAAATATGCCTAGCATATTACCACCTAGGGCTTTTGTAGTGACTTATTTTTGCCTAGAATGTTCATTCCATCTTTTTACATCTTTATTTAAAATGTTATCATTCTCAAGGAAGCCTATTGTGACCACTCTAATTAAAATTGCAACCCTTTTCCAACATTTCCTTCTTATCATTGCTGTGTAATTTCACTACTTTCTAACAGCATACATATGTGTGTGTGTGTGTGTGTGTGTGTGTGTGTGTGTGTGTGTGTGTGTATTTTTTTTTTTTAATTTACTGACTCCTTTTCACTGGAGTATAAGCTTCACAGAACAAGAAATTTTCTGTTTTGCGCACCAAAACAAAATTTTAGACACCTAGTATCTAAAACTGTGCCTGGAACGTGAGTACTCCATGAATATAAATATTTGTTGAATTAAATTGAACTTTCATAAAGGTACCATAAAATATGGATATTTGTCTTCATTTTGCAGATATAGAATTTATGACAAAGAACAGTTAAATAACTTTCTCAAGATTTCTCAGAGGTGGCAGAGCTGCAATTTTTACTCAAGTTTTTGACCTTTTTAATTCTTGCATTGCAATGCTGGGGATGAAACCCTTGGTCTCACACATGCTAGGCAAGCACTCTACCACTGAGCTATATCCCCCAGGCCCCAGAGTTTGACCTTTGAGAACACTGCTTGTGGTTCTTATGTTCTAGCAAAGGGAACAGATTATAAATTCTAAAACCTAACAAATAATATAGCAAAGTGGTGCTTAGCAAATTGCTATGGGGAGAAAATTCATGCATTCTTTCTTATTTTTTATTTTAGACTTACTAAAAGTGTTGTTTTAAAAATGGTGTACAGGGGACCTGCATAACTTTCCATGGCTTTCTCCTACTGTTAACATATTTTATAATTATAGCACAGTTATCACCCTCCTGAAATTAACGTTAATAACTATTAGCTAGTTGCCCCCCACACACATTAATCTACTTAGCCTCTACAATTATGTATGATAGCCTTGGGTTTTGGGAAGCAGTTTTGCTAAGTGATTAGCTTAGCTAAAGTTTTTCTTAAATCACTTTGATGTATTATCTCTTTTATAATTTTGTGCTAAGATTTTTATCAAGTATATAAATAGCAATTACATGAGCTGGATAAATGTATTTCTGCAATTTTTCATTCTTTAAGGTACCAGATCATCAGTCAATAAAGTTAAGTAATCTAGGTGAGAATAAACACTATGAGGTTGCAAAGAAATGTGTTGAGGATTTGGCACTCTACTTAAAACCACTAAGTGGAGGAAAAGGTAAGTTCATAAAAAGCATTTTTACTGGTTAAGAGGACTTGTTAAATATAAATGTTGAGCGTGTGTAGTGTGCCTTTGTGGAGCCTACAGACTACTGAGGGAGATAGGTGTACAAGTGTAATAAAGTATTTTAAGTGCTATGACAAAAAGTGGAATATTAATTTTTGTTTATCACTACATAGCCAGTGAGGGGCATATTATAGGTATAATAGATAGTAAATGAATTTATCTTGTACCTGGAGAAGATTGTGGACTAAGTGCCAGGCACTGTTCTGGTGTTTGGCATACTTTAGTAAGTGCAACAGAAAAATATACCTGCCTTTAAACATAGCACTTATATTTTAGAAAAGCAAAAGACTATAATAAAAAAAGATTATATAGTATAGGTGAAAACTGATCTAAAAGAAAGCAGTTAGAAGGTTTGGCAATGTCAGAGTCAGAATAGAAGGACAGATTGTCTAGTATAGACCTCATTGAGAAGGAGGCTTTTAAGACAGGTGTGGTGTCCCAGCAGCCTGGGAGGTAAGGAGGATCGAGAGTTCGAAGCCAACCTCAGCAAAAGTGAGGCGCCAAGCAACTCAGTGAGATAAGGTCTCTAAATAAAATACAAAATAGGACTGGGGATGTGGCTCAGTGGTAGAGTGCCCCTGAGTTTAATCCCTTGTAGCCCCCCAAAAAAGAAGGTAGCTTTTGAACTTGAAATGAAGTGAAAGAGGTGAAATAATTAACCATGTAGTTTCTGGATAAAAAGGATATAGCTTAGTGGTAGAGCTCTTGCCTCACATGCATGCAACCCTGGGTTCAATCCCAGTACTAGGAATAGAAAAAAAAAAGTTTCAGGCAGAGGGACTAGTGTGTGCAGCATCCTCATGTTTTTAAAGAAAAGCAAGGCTGGGGGTATAGCTCAGGTGGTAGAATGCTTGCCTTGCATGCACAAGGCCCTGTGTTCAATCCCCAGCACCAATAAATAAATAAATAAATAAATAAAATAAAGTAGAAGTTGTATGCCTGGAGGCATGTGAGTGAGGAGCAAAGCAATATAAAATGAAACTAAATGATGAGCTCGGGTGATGTACAGACTTATAGTTGGTTTAAAGACAAGCTTTTACTATGAGTAAAGTTAGGGAATTATTGCAGAGTTTTGAACAGAGCATTGATATCTGACTAATGTTAAATGATCACTGGATGCTTTATTGAGAATTCACCTTAGAAGGACAAGAGCAGAAGTAGGATGATCAGTTAAGAGGCTTTTGGAGCAAGGTTTGCAGCAGTGGAGGGAGTGAGAAATGCTCAATCTGGGATACATTTTGAAAATACAGGCAAGAGTATTTCTGAATTGGAATTTGAGAAGTTGTGCAGAGTCGAGTATGACTCCTAGATCTTGTGGCCTGAGTAACTGAAATGTGGGTGGCCATCAGTTGTCACAGGGAATAGTAAAGTTAGATCAAGTTTAGGTAGGAAAGTCAAGTTTAGTTTGGGTCATAGTACATTTGAGATTTGTAATATTTACTTGGATGCTATTTGTAACTTTGGGAGTCACTGACATATATGGATGGTATTTAAAGTAACAAAACTGGATGAGGTCATTTAAGTAGTGAATTTAGATAGAAAAAATAGACTGGGTGCTGAGGTCCTTTAACATAATCAGGGGAAAAAGATGATTTTAAATCTGCAAGGAAGATTAGAAGGAAAGGAGAAGGAAGGAAGAAAACCAAAAGAATGGAGTATTCTAGAAACCAAAGAAAGTATTTATAAATACAGGAGGAAAGAGTAATCATCTGTGTTGAATATTAGTGGAAGGTCAAATATGATAAGGACTGAGAATTAACCGTGGATTTACAAAGTAGAGACAATTGGGGGGAAAAAAACAAAGTAGATAATTGTCTTGTGCTCAATTCTGGTCAAGGGATAGTGACAAAATCAGAGTAGGTTTTAGAGATTGTAAAGTAAGAAACTGGAAATAGTATACAAAATCTAGAGGATTTGCTACAAATGGGAAAAAAGAAATGGAGCACCACTAATGGGAAAGGAGGGATCAGTGGAAAGATTTCTTTTTTTTTTCTTGTGGTGCCAGGAATCAAACTAGGGATTGTGCATACGAGGGAAACACTATACCACTAAGCTATACCACCAGTCCTTACTTATATTTAAGATGGATGAAATAATAGCATACTTTTTCTTATTGTATGCTGATGAGAGAGAGGGAAAAATTGATGATACATAAGAGGAGAGAATTGCTGGAGCAGTGTCCCTGAGTTAGTTCAAAGGAGTAAGATGTATGAGATTATCACTGAGCAATGTTCTAAATGTCTCATGTACAATTTTTAAAAATTAGAACCATGATTAGTCAGTCTTTATAGGTTAGAATTTTTACTCAGGCATCTTTGAATTTATCTTCAATTGCTTTATAGTAAAGATGGAGAGAAAACTAAATAAATACAAAGTGCTGCATCTGGGTACAGACAAACCAGAAAACATGATACCTAAGTAAAATCTGAAATAACTAAAAGTGAGCTGCCTTCTTATTACAAAATGGTAATAAACAGACAGTATACTCACTGTTAGAAAAATAAAACTACTTACAAGGGACTCGTTAAGATTTGTGGCTAAATACAAATATAGATAATGTAATTGTTTAATTTATTGAAAAACCTTTAGTTTTCTTTGTTTCCCTTTTCTTAAAGGTGTAGCTAGTTTGAACCAGAGTGCACTGAGCCGTCCAATGCAAAGGAAACTGGTGACACTTGTGAACTGTCAGCTGGTGGAGGAAGAAGGTCGTGTCAGAGCCATGAGAGCAGCCCGTTCACTTGGAGAAAGAACTGTAACGGAACTGATATTACAGCACCAGAATCCTCAGCAATTGTCTGCCAATTTGTGGGCTGCTGTCAGGGCTCGAGGATGCCAGTTTCTAGGGCCAGGTAAGATAGCTGACTATCTTAGCATTTTTATTGGTAATTAGGGCTTGAGTAAAAAACTTGAGGATGCCAGTTTCTAAGGCAAAATTAAAATCCTGGGACTCAACCCATCTTTATACATGTATGTGTGTGTGGGGGGCGGGGGTATTTGATTTTTAGTTGTGAAGGAACAATACCTTTATGTTATTTATGTGGTGCTGAAGATCGAACGTAGTGGCCTATATAAGTGCTCTACCACTAAGCCACAAACAACCCCAGCCCTTATACATCTTGACATAGTTAAAGCTTTTGTTAATCATAATTTATATTATATATTATAGACTGTGTAATATAATGGACTATATGACTTATGTATTATAATCTCTTATAGACAGATAGGTGACCATGTACAAATTAGAAAATTGAGCTAGAAGGAGTTTAGGATTGCATAGGTTATAAGTAAAGGAAGGTTAATTATTTTGTGTGTGTGTTGTAGGAAAAAAATATCAATCTCTTGATTATTTTTAAAAATTGGAAAATATACAAAGTATAAGTCACCGGGGGTTAATTTCTTTATGGTTATTCTGTCCATATTTTGCTTAAGAAAACCTTTATGCCAAAGTTATGAAGTACTTCCCTGTATTTCTTCTAGGTGTTTTGTTTTACCTTTCTTATTTAGAAATATAGTTTGAACAGAATTTAATTTTGTGAAGAAAACTTTTTTTTTGCAATACTGGGGATTGAGTCCAGGGGTGTACTACACATAATAGGGTACATCTCCAGCCCTTTTTTGTACTACACATAGTAGGGTACATCTCCAGCCCTTTTTTATTTTGAGACAGTGTTGTCACTAAGTTGCTCAGAAGGGATTCAATCCTGTGATCCTTCTGCCTCAGTCTTGAGTAGTGGGGAATACAGGTGTGTGCCACTTCGCCTGGCATACAAGAAACATTTTTTAATAAGTGGGATTGGGAGAACTGGATGGACAGGTAGAAAAATAAAATTGGATGCATTCCTTATATGCTGTCACTGCCTAAATTACAAATAGTTCAGAAATACTTGTGATTACAGAGTAAATTATACAGGTAATAAAAACAAATGAAATAGGTAATTCTCTTATAACCTGGTAGGGAATAGGAACACTTTTTAAATTTTTACTCAAAATCCAGGAGTGATATTGTGTTTAATTTGCATCACAAAAAAATTATAAGCGGAGTAAAAAGATAACAAGGTGGGGGAAATATTTGTAAATGTCATTCAGTACATAGATTAATATAACTAATATATGAGGTTCTTCCAAGTATGTAGACAGTGATCCCAGTGACTCAGGATGCTTAAACAGAAGGATCACAAGCTCAATGCTAGTCTTATCAATTTAGCCAGACTCTTGTCTTGAAATGAAAAATAAAATAATCTGGGGATGAAATTCAATCCCTAGTACCAACAACAACAACTGAAAAAATTAAAATTAATTTTTTCTCAAAAAACAAAGACTAGCAATCAAATTGGAAAGATTCACAAATAGTGAAAGTAGACAAAAGATATAATATAAAAAGTAATACAAATGGCTTCAAATATATGAAAAGATACCCAGTGTTTCTCATATAAAGAAAAATGTACATTAAAGTCATACTGGAATGCCATTACTTATCCATCAAATTGGCAGAATCAAAAGTTTGACAGTGTATTCTGTTGACCAAGCTGTGGGGAAACACTTTTATCCAGTACTGGTGGGAATGCAGCAAATGGTGTAAACTTAAAGACAGAAATTTGGCAACATTAAGCAAAATCACCTTTGTGTTTACTCTTCAGCTCAGCCATCCCACTTAAGGAGTCAATCCAAAGATACAGCAAAAATACAAAACACATAAAGTTATAAAGCACTATTTGTAAAAGCAGACATCTAGAAGTAACCTGAACATCTATAATAAGGTTCTGACTCAACTGTGGTTTATCTTTCTGGTGCAGTGCTATGCAGCTGTTGAGAGCAGTGAGGAAGGGCATGATCTCCAGATATATTTTTAAGTTAAAAAAATAAAAGCAAGGTGCAGAATAGTGTACTATTCTATGTAAGAAAAAGAGGGAGACAGAATCGTTACCTACTTTTTTCATTTAAATCCTTCAAAAGAAACATTGGCAGGAAAAATAAAAATAATAAAATTTTGTGGAAGAAAAAAAGGTAAGAAAGGAACAGAGAATGCTGATTACCTTTTTTTGAATTTAGGAACCACATAAGTGTCTTATAAAGGTTTTAAATAAAATTTTTAAAAATTTAAAAGCGAAGCCCGGCATGGTGGTGCACACCTGTAATCCCAGCAGCTTGGGCAGCTGAAACAGGATTGTGAGTTCAAAGCCACCCGCAGCAACAGCTAGGCACTAAGCAACTCAGTGAGACCCTTTCTCAAAATAAAATACAGAACAGGACTGGGGATGTGACTCAGTGGTTGAGTGCCCCTGAGTTCAATCTCTGGTACCCACACCCCCAAAATTTAAAAGTGATTAAAACAAAATAATATCTAAAAATATAGTTAAGGGGTTGGAGATAGATGTAGCTTAGTAGAGTGCTTACCTAGCTAGCATGCACAAGACCCTGAGTTTGATCCTCAGTGCTATAAAAATTTAATAAGGCTAAAATTTATGAAGTTAAATGCATATCCATATAGGAATAAAATATTTTAGGTGACTTTAGAACATAATATTTTGATTTCTTTATCCCTAGTGGGATGTATAAATCCTAAATTATATTCAATGAGCCTGTTGTTCATAATTCTGGTGGTGTTATTTTGAAACTAATAAGACACGGTTTTATAAATCAATTACATTATTTTGTTAATGCCATCAGAAACCAATATTTTCAGCATTTAAAAATGATATGACTATGAAATCAGTGAAATTTAAGTAAAAACCCTGTAGTCTTAAATTAGAATTCGCAGAATTTACTCAGATTTACTTGTTTTTCTCTTTCTAAAAATTGTTAATATCCTTGTCTGTCTGCTGAAAAGATTTAGAAGCAATTAATAATTAAAGCACGAAAATTGTAAGCTTAAATAAATATCAGTTTCCCCTAAAAAGAGGCAGGACTCTTTGAATAAATGTCTTATTCCAGTTGTAAGAAGGGAAAGTAAAAGATAAACCTGGAAAATCTTGTGCTAGAAAGCAAAAAAGGTAACAGAAACTTATAGAATCTTGTTTAAAAAGTCATAGACTTGAACTTGAAGAAGCTTACATTGGACATAAATGGACAATTTAGACATAAAAATGAGTGATGGCTATAATGGGTTGAGTTCCTAATTGTAGTAAGAAAATATTAATTGGTCATCTTGGCAGTTGCTAGAGCAGTAACATAATATTCTGAAAATTGAAAGAACAAGAGTTAGAAAGAAGCTGAGCATTTTTTTTCCTGCCTTTCTTATGCACACTATTTTAGGGATAACTCTTCTATGTTGAGGGAAGTGTCTTTTTTTAGCAGAATTCCAACTAATAAATTTAGAAGAAAAATGATAAAATTAGACAAACCACAATTTTGCACCTCTAAATTGATTAATGGGCTTAGTCAAGGATTATTAGGGTTTGAATTTTTGTTTTTGTTTTCCTTTTTGTGGTACTGTGGAATGAATCTGTGGCCTTGTGAATGCTTTGCAAGCATTCTACCGTTGAGCTACATCACCAGCATTAAAATCATTGGATGAAATGTTACTGGGGAAATTTACAATAGGTGGATAGGGTCTGAACCCACTGATCAATTCAACATTGCCAAGTGTGGTAGCATATACCTGTAATCCCAATAACTCAAACAGGACTTGGGGATTGTTAAGGCAAGAGGATTCCAAGTTCAAGGACAGCCTCAGCAATTTAGCAAGAATCTGTCTCAAAAAGAACTAGAGATTTAGCTCAATGGTAATGTACTCCAGATTCAATCCCAGCCCCCTGCAAAAAAAATTTTTTTTTTTGCTAAAAGCAAGACAGCTAGGCTTTATGCATATCTGTCTCTTCATGTAATATGTGTATGGTTGGCCAAAAACAAAAAAAAGAAAAAGACCTAAATCTGAATTTAATTAAGCTTTTGGTTTACCTGAAATGAGGGAGGTAGAGGAACATATTTAAAAATACTATAAGCACAATGAAACCAATATAGAATAAAGAAATTTTTTTCTTCCAGTACTGAGGATTGAACCCAGTAAGTAGTACTTTACCACTGAGCCATATCCCTAGTCCTTTTTATTTTGAGACAGGAGGATCTTGCCAAGTTGCCCAGGCTGACTTCAACTGATCCCCTTGCTTCAGCCTTCTGAGTCACTGAGATTACAGGTGTTCCAACACCGTGCTGATCTAAGAAAATTCTTTAGAAAAAGTGTTTCTTCAACAATAAATGAATTTTCTTTTAAATAGGAGGATAAAAGTGGCAAGGCAATGATATAGGTTTTGTTTTGTTTCATTTTGTTTTTAAAGCCTTAAGACATATCAACTGAAAAGAATTGTATGGATTTATTTGGATATTTAAACCAACTGTAATAAGACATTTTGAGACAATGGGAAAAATAGAACATAGATTGAATATTAATTATATCAAGGAAATGTGTTAATTTTGTTAGGTGTGACAGTGGTCTTATTAATATTTTTAGAAGCCTTACTTATTAGAAATACATACTAAGGTATTTAAAAGTAAAATAATAAGTTATCTGGAACTTTCTTCCAAACACTCCAGCCAGAACAAACTGGAAAAGAAAGAATTAGTTGAAACTTGAAAACAGCTGGATGGATAGTGTTAGCTCTACTTTTGTGTATATTTAAAGTTTTCCATAATACAAACTTAACTTTAAAAATATTTTTAAATTCATATTTTATATAACTTGTATATTTCATTATGTTTACTTATCTTAACCTAAGAAGCACCAGATTAAATATCAGATTTTTATTCTGTAACTCAACAACAAAAAGCCCAACTTAACAGTAGATAAAAGACTGAACCTCCAAAGAGACACAAATAACCAAGAGACATATGAGCATCTTTAGTTACTAGGGAAATACAAGTCAAAATTGTAATGACACATAGGGGGCATAACTCAGTGGTAAAGCAGTTGCCTAGCATTCATGAGTCATGAACTTTGTTTGGTCCCCAGCACTGCAAACATAAAGAAATCACAATAGGGAACCACTTTGCACCTATTTAGGTAGTTACAATTTTAGAAGATAGAAAATAACAATTGTTGATGAGGACATGTAAACTGCACTACTGTGGGGAAACCAATTTGGGAGTTCCCCTAAAGTTAAACATGACCCAACAGATTCATTCATAGGTATATACCCAAAAGGATAGAAAATAGGTCCTCAAATATATTTGGACACAAATGTTTATAGTGGTATTATTTATAATAGTTAAAAGGTAGATACAGTCCAGTTGTTAGGTGATAAATAAACAAAATGAGATATATGCATAAATAGAATATTATTCAGCCATAAAAAAAGATTGAAGTATTACTGATGCATGCTGCATGTGGGAAATACTATGAGTATTTCACTATAAGTGAAAGAGACCTGACAACCAGTTAAATGGTTGCCAGGGATCTATGGAATAGAGGGTATGAGAAGTGACTGCTTAATGACTATGGGATTTCCTTTGGAGTAATGAAAATTCTTAGAACTTGATAGAGTTGATAGCTATACAACATTATGAATGTATTAAATGTCACCTCCAAATTATACATTTGTTGTGTGTGTGCATGAGTGCTGCATTCTCAGCCCTGTACATTTTTGAATGGGTAATTTTATGTGAATTTTACCTTAAGGTTTTTTTGTTTTGTTTTGTTTTTAAGTCTTTGTTTCAAGCTCTACTTTAGCTACCAACTAATTGTGTTACATTAGTTTAGTCACTTAACTTCTGTGGGTCTGAATAGCCTCACCTCGGAAAATGGAGTTTGATTTTGACTGTAGATTTTCAGCTCTAAAGTTTTGGGTTTTTTAATTGATAACCATGTACTTTTAAATTTCAATTTTGAATTTTTTTTTTTTTTTTTTTTTTTTTTTTTGTACCAGGGATTGAACCCAGGGGCACCAACCAGTGAGCCACATTCCAGCTCATTTTATTTATTTATTTATTTATTTATTTTGAGAAAGGGTCTTGCTAAGTTGCTTAGGTCCTCCATAAGTTGCTGAGACTGTCTTTGTACTTGCAATCCTCCTGCCTCAGCCTCCCAAGTTGCTGGAATTACAGGTGTGCACTGCCGCTCCCGGCTCAATTTTGAAATAATTTTAAATTTATTGAAACATTGCAAAAGGTGAGATGGCGGCGGGAAGGGAGTGAGCCGCTCCGTGCCCTGCGCCACCGCACCCGCAGCGTGTGTTGCCGTGTCTTAAAAGAAAAAGTAAAGATCATTAAAGGAGATCTGTCGACAAAGACTAAGCACCGTGTCAAGAAAGGGGCCTAGGTGGAGTGAGTCCGACACGACTCCAGCCAAGGTGGAGTGAGTCCGTCACGACTCCAGCTCGAGCAGTAAGGCTGCAGTCCCTGAGCTGCCCGGCTCTCTCGGCCCCTTTTCCCTCTCCTCTCCTCCTTTCCATCTTGCTTCTCTCCCGCTGGCTGTCCTCCCACGCTCACTCCCTGAATCTGGATCTCAATTTCTTCCCCCCCCCACCCCCCCACCCTGCCTGCTCTCTCGCTTGCCCAGTCACCCGGCCCGCACGGGCCCCACGGCGCTGCCTCCCCTTCCCAGCCTGCACCCCCTCCTCAGGTGTCCCGCGGCCTACCCGCGGCCGCCACCGCTTCCTGCGGAGCACGTTAGAGCAGACTCTTCACTGCACGAGTGAGCCGCCGACCCGCCGAGCAAAATGGAACAGCTGATGAGTGACAATTTAAAATCTAAGTGATCCAACATGGCGGCGGACGCAGAGAGATCAAGTCTCTAACCCCTTCAGCTGCGCGGGCATAGAGAAAAGTAAACTGTCAAAATGCTGTTTGCTCAAGACCACTAGGAAATGTTGAGCTGACATGGATCCGGGGTGAATAGTCTGGGCTTCTCAGAATACACCGAGCCCGGATCGGCTGCATTCAAGCTCCGGTTCGCCTGCTTCTCGTGACTCAGCACTAACGATCCCGCTGAAATAACTAGTCAGCCCGCCTGAACTTACAGAGGTAAAAGCCTACCGAGCACGATAACCAGACCGAGGGAATCAGGAGTGATGCGGGACTAGCGGCGCTGAAATCCCGGCTACCGCTCCCACCAGTGCTGACAACTGAGGTCCCTTGCACCTGCTACCAGGGGAGTTGCTACCGGAGGGCAAACAAATTCGCTGGGGGTTCTCAGCCCCAAGCTCTACAAACTTAGGGTCTGAGGGAGGCACACAGGGAGAGTGTGCCCAGGCGTTCATGAAAACAGGGCTCCCAGGAGCAGGAGACCTGGCATGTAGCCAGTATTGTGGTGAGTGTCACAGGTGAGCGGGGCCTGGCTTGAGGAAACACAAGAGAAGGCTCTAGGCACTCAGGATTGGAGACCTGCACAGTCTGAGAGGAAGAGCTACTGCACAGTGATTGGATCCCACCTATCAAGAAGAGAAGCTTGGCCCAGTGGGCACAGCTCCACCTACTGGAAGAGAAGTTAATCGAGCTCTATGACTGCATTTATTATTATTATTTTCTTTTTATTATTTTTTTCTTTTATTTTATTTTCTTTTTTTTGTTTTTGTTGTTCTTTAACTTTTTTATTAATGTTTTCAATTTTTTTATTCTTTTTATTTTAATATTATTACTATTATTTTTTAAACTTTAATTTCCATTTTATATTATTATAAATTTTTTTTGTTTTGTTTTAAATTTTTGTTTTTTCTTTTTTTCTTTCTTTCTTTATTTTCAATTTTTTTCTTTTATCTTTTCATTTCTTTTCAATTTTCTTATTCCCCCTTCCTTGAATTCTGCCTGCCTACACTCATTCTCTTTAGTGACTTCTTCCCTTCCCTTCTAATATCTTTCCTCCCAAGCATCAAATAAATTTATAAGAGTAAACAATAACTCAGCAGTCAAACAGAACAAGAAGTAACATGAGCAGCATAAAAAAGCAAGGAAGAAAAGGAGTACAAACAATGAAGGACAGCCTAAATATTCAGGAGGACTTAGAGTCATCAGAAAAATGGCCATATAAAGAACTCAAGGAATACCTTAGACAGATGGAAAGGAACCTTAAAGAGGATACGAGACAGCAAATCCAAACAGCGAAAGATCACATTGAAAATGAATTACATAAACAGATAAAAGAAGAAGTTAAGCATCTTTATCAGGAGATAGAAATTATAAAAAAAATCAAACAATAATTCTAGAAATGAAGGAAACGCTAAACCAAATTAAAAACTCAATTGAGAGTATAACTAACAGAGTGGAGCAAGTAGAAGCCAGAACGTCAGATAATGAAGACAAAATATATCATCTTGAAAAGGGTCTAGCCAACTCAGGCTGGTAAAAAATCACGAGAAAAACATCGAAGAGATTTGGGATAACAAAAAAACCAAACTTACAAGTCATTGGGATAGAGGAAGGTACAGAGATTCATACCAAGGGAATGAATAACTTGCTGAATGAAATAATTACAGAAAACTTTCCAGAAATAAAAAAGGAAACAGATATACAAATTGTAGATGCATACAGGTCACTGAGCACACAAAATCACAGTAGACCAACACCAAGACACATTGTTATGAAGATATCCAATATACAGAACAAAGAGAAAATATTAAAAGCTACAAGAGAAAGGAGGCAGATTACGTTTAGGGGTAAACCAATAAGGTTAACAACGGATTTTTCATCACAGACGCTGAAAGCGAGAAGATTCTGGAACAACGTATTTCAAACACTGAAAGACAATGGATGCCAACCAAGAATTCTGTATCCAGCAAAATTAAGCTTCAGGTACAACAACGAAATAAAAATCTTTCATGGTAAACAAAAGCTAAAAGAATTTGTAGCCAGAAAACCACCATTCCAAAGCGTCTTGAGCAAAACACTACACAAGGAAGAAATGAAAAACAATAATCAAAACCATAAGTGGGAAGTGCCTCGGTAAAGACAGAGGACGGGGGAAAGCTAATCATGGAGAAAGAAACTAAATTAGAAAAAAAAAAAAGATAAATAATCAAACATGGCAGGAAGTACAAACCATATATCAGTAGTAACTAAACGTTAATGGCTTAAACTCTCCAATAAAGCGACATAGGCTGGTAACATGGATTAAAAAAACAAATCCAACAATATGCTGCCTCCAGGAGACACATCTGATTCGAAAAGACATACACAGGCTAAAGGTGAAAGGTTGGGAAAAAATATACCACGCACATGGTCCTTGTAAGCAAGCAGGGGGGGGCCATCCTCATATCGAATAAAATCGACTTCAAGACTAAGTTAATGAGCATGCTACAGGGATACTGCCACATCGATGTTCGTAGCAGCACAATTCACAATAGCTAGACTGTGGAACCAACCCAGATGCCCTTCAATAGATGAATGGATGAAAAAAAATGTGGCATTTATACACCATGGAATATTACGCAGCACTAAAAAATGATAAAATCATGGAATTTGCAGGGAAATGGATGGCACTAGAGCAGATTATGCTTAGTGAAGCTAGCCAATCCCTAAAAAACAAATACCAAATGTCTTCTTTGATATAATGAGAACAACTATGAACAGAGTAGGGAGGAAGAGCAGGAAGAAAAGATTAACTTTAAACAGAGACATAAGATGGGAGGGAAAGGGAGAGAAAAGGGAAATTGCATGGAAATGAAGGGAGACCCTCATTGCTATACAAAATTACATATAAGAGGTTGTGAGGGGAATGGGAAAATAAACAAGGAGAGAAATGAATTACAGTAGATGGGGTAGAGAGAGAAGATGGGAGGGGAGGGGAGGGGGGATAGTAGGGGATAGGAAAGGTAGCAGAATACAACAATTACTAATAGGGCATTATGTAAAATTGTGGATGTGTAACCGACGTGATTCTGCAATCTGCATTGGGGTAAAATTGCGAGTTCATAACCCACGTCAATCTAATGTATGAAATATGTCAAGAGCTTTGTAATGTTGTGAACAACCAATAATGAAAAAAAAGACTAAGTTAATCAAAAGGGATAAGGAAGTACATTATATACTGTTAAAAGGAACCATTCACCAACAAGACATAACAATTATCAATATTTATGCACCAAATAATGGTGCTGCGACGTTCATAAAACAAACTCTCCTCAAGTTCAAGAATCAAATAGACCACAACACAATAATTATGGGTGACTTCAACACACCTCTCTCACCATTGGACAGATCCTCCAATCAAAAGTTGAATAAAGAAACTATTGACCTCAATATCACAATCAATAACCTAGACTTAACTGACATATATAGAATATATCAACCATCATCAAGTGGATACACTTTTTTCTCAGCAGCACATGGATCCTTCTCAAAAATAGACCATATATTATGCCATAGGGCAACCCCCAGTAAATATAAAGGGGTGGAGATAATACCATGCATTTTATCTGATCATAATGGAATGAAACTGGAAATCAATGATAAATGAAGGAAGGAAAAATCCTACATCACATGGAAAATGATCAATGGGTTAGAGAAGACATAAAGGAGGAAATCAAAAAATTCTTAGAGATAAATGAAAATACAGACACAACATATTGGAAGCTATGGGACACAATGAAAGCAGTTTTAACAGGGAAATTCATCGCCTGGAGATCATTCCTCAAAAAAAGGAAAAACCAACAAATAAATGAGCTCACACTTCATCTTAAAGCCCTAGAAAAGGAAGAGCAAAACAACAGCAAATGTAGCAGAAGGCAAGAAATAATTAAAATCAGAGCAGAAATCAACGAAATTGAAACAAAAGAAATTATTGAAAAAATTAACAAAACTAAAAGTTGGTTCTTCAAAAAAATAAATAAGATCGACAGACCCTTAGCCATGCTAACGAAGAGAAGAAGAGAGAGAACTCAAATTACTAACACACGGGACGAAAAAGGCAATATCCCAACAGATGCTACAGAAATACAGAAGACAATTAGAAATTATTTTGAAAAACCTATATTCCAATAAAATAGAAGATAGTGAAGACATTGATAAATTTCTTAGGTCATATGATTTGCCCAGACTGAGTCAGGAGGATACACACAATTTAAACAGACCAATATCAATGGATGAAATAGAAGAAGCAATCAAAAGACTACCAACCAAGAAAAGCCCAGGAGTGGATGGGTACACAGCGGAGTTTTACAAAACGTTTAAAGAAGAATTAATACCAATACTTTTTAAGTTATTTCAGGAAATAGAAAAAGAGGGAGCTCTTCCAAATTCATTCTATGAGGCCAACATCACCCTGATTCCGAAACCAGACAAAGACACCTCAAAGAAAGAAAACTACAGACCAATATCTCTGATGAACCTAGATGCAAAAATCCTCAATAAAATTCTGGTGAATCGGATACAAAGGCACATCAAAAAAATTGTGCACCATGATCAAGTAGGATTCATCCCTGGGATGCAATGATGGTTCAATATACCGAAATCAATAAATGTTATTCACCACATCAATAGACTTAAAGATAAGAACCATATGATCATCTCGATAGACGCAGAAAAAGCATTCGACAAAGTACAGCATCCCTTTATGTTCAAAACATTAGAATAACTAGGGATAACAGGAACTTTCCTCGACATTGTAAAAGCTATCTATGCTAAGCCTCAGGCTAGCATCATTCTGAATGGAGAAAAATGGAAGGCATTCCCTCTAAAATCTGGAACAAGACAGGGATGCCCCCTATCACCACTTCTATTCAATATAGTTCTCGAAACACTGGCCAGAGCAATTAGACGAAAGAAATTAAAGGCAAAAAATAGTAAAAGAAGAACTTAAATTATCACTATTTGCGGAAGACATGATTCTATACCTAGAAGACCCAAAAGGGTCTACAGAATAACTACTAGAACTAATAAATGAATTCAGCAACGTGGCAGGATATAAAATCAACACTCATAAATCAAAGGCATTTCTGTATATCAGCGACAAAACTTCTGAAACGGAAATGAGGAAAAACACTCCATTCACAATATCCTCAAAAAAAAATAAAATACTTGGGAATCAACCTAACAAAAGAGGTGAAAGACTTATACAATGAAAACTACAGAACCCTAAAGAGAGAAATAGAAGAGGATCTTAGAAGATGGAAAATATACCCTGTTCATGGATAGGCAGAACTAACATTATCAAAATGGCGATATTACCATAAGTTCTCTATTGGTTTAATGCAATGCCAATCAAAATCCCAATGGCATTTCTTGTAGAAATAGATAAAGCAATCATGAAATTCATATGGAAAAATAAAAGACCCAGAATAGCAAAAGCAATTCTAAGCAGGAAGTGTGAATCAGGTGGTATAGCGATACCAGATTTCAAACTATATTACAGAGCAATAGTGACAAAAACAGCATGGTACTAGTACCAAAACAGGTGGGTGGACCAATGGTATAGAATAGAGGACACGGAGACTAATCCACAAAGTTACAACTATCTTATATTTGATAAAGGGGCTATAAAAGCATGCAATGGAGGAAGGATAGCATCTTCAACAAATGGTGTTGGGAAAACTGGAAATCCATATGCAACAAAATGAAACTGAATCCCCCCCTCTCGCCATGCACAAAAGTTAACTCAAAGTGGATCAAGGAGCTTGATATCAAATCAGAGACTCTGCGTCTGATAGAAGAAAAAGTTGGCTCCGATCTACATATTGTGGGGTCGGGCTCCAAATTCCTTAATAGGACACCCATAGCACAAGAGTTAATAACAAGAATCAACAAATTGATCTTTCTTAAACTGAAAAGTGTTTTCTCAGCAAGAGAAACAATAAGAGAGGTAAATAGGGAGCCTACATCCTGGGAACAAATTTTTACTCCTCACACTTCAGATAGAGCCCGATTATCCAGAGTATACAAAGAACTCAAAAAATTAGACAATAAGAAAACAAATAACCCAATCAACAAATGGGCCAAGGACATGAACAAACACTTCACAGAGGAGGACATACAATCAATCAACAAGTACATGAAAAAATGCTCACCATCTCTAGCAGTCAGGGAAATGAAAATCAAAACCACCGTAAGATACCATCTCACCCCAGTAAGATTGGCAGCCATTATGAAGTCAAACAACAACGAGTGCTGGCAAGGATGTGCGGAAAAGGGTACTCTTCTACGTTGCTGGTGGGACTGCAAACGGGTGCAGCCAATTTGGAAAACAGTATGGAGATTCCTGGGAAAGCTGGGAATGGAACCACCATTTGACCCAGGTATTGCCCTTCTCGGAATATTCCCTGAAGACCTTAAAAGAGCATGCTACAGGGCTACTGCCACATCGATGTTCATAGCAGCATAATTCACAGTAGCTAGACTGTGGAATCAACCCAGATGCCCTTCAATAGATGAATGGATAAAAAAAGTGTGGCATTCATACACCATGGAGTATTACGCAGCACTAAAAAATGATAAAATCATGGAATTTGCAGGGAAATGGATGGCACTAGAGCAGATTATGCTTAGTGAAGCTAGCCAATCCCTAAAAAACAAATACCAAATGTCTTCTTTGATATAATGAGAGCAACTATGAACAGAGCAGGGAGGAAGAGCAGGAAGAAAAGATTAACATTAAACAGAGACATGAGGTGGGAGGGAAAGGGAGAGAAAAGGGAAATTGCATGGAAATGGAGGGAGACCCTCATTGTTATACAAAATTACATATAAGAGGTTGTGAGGGGAATGGGATAATAAACAAGGAGGGAAATGAATTACAGTAGATGGGCTAGAGAGAGAAAATGGGAGGGGAGGGGCGATAGTAGAGGATAGGAAAGGTAGCAGAATACAACAGTCACTAATATGGCAGTATGTAAAAATGTGGATGTGTAACCGATGTGATTCTGCAATCTGTATTTGAGGTAAAAATGGGAGTTCATAACCCACTTGATTCTAATGTATGAAATATGATATGTCAAGAGCTTTGTAATGTTGTGAACAACCAATAAAAAAAAAATTGCAAAAATAATGCAGAAAATTTCCTGAATGCTCTTTTTTTTTAATGCTATTTGTTTTGTTTTTGTTGTATATGGACACAATACCTTTATTTTATTTATTTATTTTTATATTGTGCTGAAGATCAAACCCAGTGCCTCACACATGCCAGGGGAGCGCTCTACCACCGAGCCACAACCCCAGCCCTCCTGAATGCTCTTTACCCACATTGACCAAAATACTTTTAAAAACAAGGATATTCTGTATGTAATAGCAATATGTTTATCACATTCAAAAACTTTTACTTTGATACAGTACAATTTATAGTTCATATTCCAATTTTTTCAATTATTCCAAAAATGTCTTTTATAGCATTTATTTTCTTCTAGTGTAAGATCTAGTTCATACTCAATGTATTTGTCATTTATCTTTTAGTTTTCTTTAATCTGGAACCACTTCTCAACCTTTATCTTCCATGATGTTTATTTTGAGGAACACATGCCATTTACTTTACAAATTTTTTGGGTGGAGTGTGTACTGGGGATTAAACCCAGGTGCATTTTACCACTGAACTGTATCCCCAGCCCCGCGCTCCCCTCCCCTCCCCTCTCTTCCCCCTCCTCCTCCCAAGCATTTTCTAAATTTTGAGACAGGGTCTCACATTGGTTAGGACCTCTCTAAATTGCTCAAGCCTGCAAACTTGGGATCCCCAGCATCAGCCTCCAAAGTCGCTGGGATTGCAGGCATATGCCACTGCACACGGTGATAGAATATTTCTTAATCTAGGTTTGCCTCATGTTCCCTCATGATTTGATTCAGGATACACTATATATCCCTGGTTTTAAAACAGTATAAATACCCTCTTCGGGTATTGCATCTAGAGACTAATCATTTATAAATTTTTTACAGAGTAGTTTCTGACAGGCAGAATAACATTCTCATGCATATGCCACCTGTATGTTCTTTGCATGTTATTTTTTTTAATTTTTATTTTTTAATTTTTTGTTGTTGTTGTAAATGGACACAATGCCTTTATTTATTTATTTTTATGTGGTGCTGAGAATTGAACCCAGTGCCTCATGCATGATAGGCAAGTGCTCTACCACTGAACCACATCCCCAGCCCCATCTTTAGATGTTATTATCAGTAGTTCTAAGTATTTTATGAATTACTTTTTCACCTTAACATTATCATTATCTAATTCATTATTGTATACCTGCATATGATAATTTTGAGTTCTTTTGACTGGTGTTCTGATTGGTTATTAGTAGGAAATATGTTTTCTTTTGCATGCTTATTTTTAAAATAAACTGTATTCATCTATAGGTGACATCCTTTCTTTGTGCTAATTAAATACCCATTGTGGGAATGGACCACCATAAACTAATAGTCAGAGATGCCTTTGATAGACGTGATCTGCAGGATAATGAACATTTAATGTTCCTTTAATAATTTCTAGCTATGCAAGAAGAGGCCTTGAAGCTGGTGTTGCTGGCATTAGAAGATGGTTCTGCTCTCTCCAGGAAAGTTCTGGTACTTTTTGTTGTGCAAAGACTAGAACCAAGATTTCCTCAGGCATCAAAAACAAGTATTGGTCATGTTGTGCAACTACTGTATCGAGCTTCTTGTTTTAAGGTAAGCATTGAGGAACTATATAAAGAATTCATACTTCTATGTGAGTCAGAGGCTTTCTAGAATTTGTATTACCGAATCTGGTAACAGAATGCTTAAAAAAGTTGAGAAAAATTTTTTTTCCTTCTACATTGATTGCATCTGTACTACCAAATACGGTTTCAGTTACACAGAGTACAACAGAGAATAATTTGGTGAACTTTTTTTTTTATAGTTGTAGTTGGATAGCATGCCTTTATTTTTTTTGTTTATTTTTATATGGTGCTGAGGATTGAACCCAGGGCCTCACGCATGCAAGGCAAGCACTCTGCCACTGAGCTACAGCTCCAGCCCCTAATTTGGTGAATTTTTGACTCTAAATTAGGGAAAAAAAAGTTAAAGTGGAAGAAAGAAGCCTAATTTATTTACATTTGTCATCTTAAAAGGGAGTCAGTAACTATATTAAAAACTTCTTTTTTTATATATACTTCATTTTATGTAATATTAAAGTCTTTAATATGGAAATCCTAAGGATGACAAGAAAATGAAAAATTGAGGGGATTGCCTTATTTTGCATTCTTTGTGGTTTTTTGTTTGGTAGAAAGGGCAAGATGTTTTTAAAATGTTTCATTGTTTGACATGCTGGTAGATAGTGAAAGGTGTTCAGAAAGGTAGAAAGCAGGTATCCCCTTAAAATTTCTCTATTACAGGAGTGTAATATTTTGAGAAAGGTCTAGGACTTAGAAATAGACCCTGGGCCTCTGTGAAAATAAGGCATCTAATTTGAAACCAAAGCCTGTTTAGGTTATTTTGCTCTTTTTAAATTCCCAAGAACAAAAACTGTACAGACAGAAAAAGATTTCCTTAGCAGACTATTCAATTTTAGATAACAGGTAATTGATGATAGAAATGTATTCAAATGGATTCATTTAACTCTAATAATGAGGTTTGGACTCTTATATGCATGACAGTTATAATGCTTGATTTCATGTTCCTAGGGAAATGAAATCAATCTCTGATTCCTTAAATATTAAGTTACTGGCTAAGCAGCCAAATTACAGAGATCATTTGCCATTCTGAAATGACTAGGTTTTCACACTGTGTATCACTGATACAATGTTTTTCTTCATAGGTATCATATTGATTTGTGGTTTATGATTGGCATATATCTATAACTGCTCCTGATAAGTGATATTTGAATAACACTAGTTTAGAAAGTTGTTTCAATTTTATGTTCTCATTTCATCCTTATTGCCACATGGTTTAAAATGTGCAGTGCAGTGATTGTATGAATAAAAGGATATCATGTTGACTTAGTGCCAGAAGGCCTTACTTGGTGAAATTTACTTTTAACAGATTCATCATTGACCAAGGTCTGTTATTCATCTTCATACTCTTCATACTCATACCTAAATTTTGTGGGCTCATACAGTACATTTGTCTTCAGAATGATGATCATCTAGCGAAGATCACATATAATAATACATCAAGAGCTTTATTAATTTGTAATGAGAAATGCAGTTCTTGAATGCTATGAATTCTCACATTGGTAGATATTTTCTTGTAAAAAGTATCAAACCTTTGTTTGCTGAACATGGAATGAGAACAAGGGGAATTAATGATGCTAAGTTTTAGTCTGGTAGTTCTTTTTTTTTTAATATTTATTTTTTAGTTGTAGTTGGACACAATCTTTATTTTACTTATTTATTTTATGTGGTGCTGAGAATTGAACCCAAGGCCCTGCACGTGCTAGGTGAGTGCTCTACCGCTGAGCCACAATCCCAGCCCCTAGTCCGGTATTTCCTAATTGAAGGTACATATTAGAATCACCTGTGGAGCTTTTGAAAATATTCATTCCTGAGCTTTGTCCCCAAGAATTCTAATTGAGTTTATCTTAAGTTGGACTTAAGATTTCAAAAATACTTTTTAATTGTGTAGTCTTTGAATCCAGGGATTCTGATTCAGTAGATCTCAGATTCTGTCTTTCAAAGCTTCACAGATGATTTTGATACATGTTAGCACTTCAATAGGACCAGGTTCTGCTCACTACCTATGTCTGACTTCTGTACTTCTGATGCTGCCCCTGGTACACACTGTATCATATGTGGTGCTTAGATGAGCGAGACCATCCTCTAGATCTTTAACTTTGTTTTTTCTGTTATTTAAGTTTTGATAATTCCTCCTTTTGTTTCCTCATTGCTTCTTTAGGTAGGTTATGATAGAACATAGATTTTTGTTACTTCCTAGGTACACTCATATTCTGCTTTTTCTTAAATACCTGAGATTGTATTAATTAAAATTCTAAATTTCCCAAACTCTTCTCTAATGTATTTATGGATTCCCAAAGAGAATTGTGATCTTATTATGACCTGATTACCTCATTCATGTTCTTGGTGGCCTGTCACTATTGTCCGATGTGCCAACAGCAGCAATAAAACACCCACAGAGGTGGTCTGGAGTTGTTTTGTTGTTGTTTGTTTTGTTTTTGATACTTGGGATCACATTTGAGGCTCTTTATCCCTTAGCTACAGTTGTTTAGACTGGCTTTGAACTTGAAATCTTCCTGCCTCAGCCCAGTGTTCAGCATAGGACTATTTTCTTCTACCAATAGGGAACCTAAATTTTGAGTAATTTGAATGATTTATCCAGTCTGTTTCAGAACCTGAACTAGTCTTGTGTGTTCTGAATTCTAACCAAGTTTTGGTTATCATTACTGGTTAGTAGTTTCAATGGTTTATCTGAAGTTTTAGTGGTTCAGGAGTAAGTACATATCATTTATTGTGGAAATTATCCATCCATATACCTACACATTTATGTTATTAGACAATTTCACTAGTTCGTGTGAAACTCTTTGAAAACTAACTCTTGTATACCCATTGACTATTGACTGAGTTTCTTCTGGTTTTTTGTTTTATTTTGTTTTGTTTTGTTTTTTTCTTTTAAGTACATGCCAGGCTGGTGTTCTACCACTGAGCTATACCCCAGCCCTCATTGGCTAGATTTCTAACACAGTATTTTTCTCTGGTCTGTATCTTAGCTTTATTCCTTCGCTCTTTCATGTTTCTGTTTTATCACTGCTGCTCTTTTGAGAATACTATTTCTCATCTTTCTTTGCCTGGAAAACTCCTGTTCATTCTCCAAGATGTAGTTCATGTAGTCTATAGCTGGAAGAAGGCTTTTGCGGAGATCACTTTCCTCCCCTTAACAATCATATTTAATTGCCTTTCTTCTGTGTTGCCATAGAGCTTTATAATAGCACTCTTCCTAATTTTCTGTTTAAAAGTGTCTCTTCCCTGCCAATTGCTGAACTCATTGAAAAGAAGGACTATATATTTAGTTACACAAATAAATTTGTCCCAAAAAGGAATGTGGTGTGAACATTATCTTAACTTTTATCTACTTTGTGTGATGTCTCTTAATGTAGTATGGACTCTTTTACTCCCCCAAAAAAGTGAATTAAGTGGTTGAGGGTAAAAGAGCAGATGAGTTTTGATGAATTCTATTTTTTGCTTTTCTATTAGGTTACTAAAAGAGATGAAGACTCTTCCCTGATGCAGCTAAAGGAGGAATTCCGGAGTTATGAGGCACTACGCAGAGAACATGATGCCCAAATCGTTCATATTGCTATGGAAGCAGGACTTCGTATTTCACCTGAACAGTGGTCCTCACTTTTATATGGTGACTTGGCTCATAAATCACACATGCAATCTATCATTGACAAGGTTTGTAAAATTAGAGATGCTAATTTTATACCATTATTGTTATACAGAAGAGTATTAGAATACAGATGCTCCCCTGCTCGTGTCCTGGTAAACCCATCTAAGTTGAAAATGCATTTAATATACCTAACTTAATGAACATCATCATAGAATAAACAGTTAAACAAAGTATCAATTATTTATCCTCAATGATCATATAGCCTCACTGCCAATGCCCAGCATTATTAGAGAATATCATACTGCTTTATCACTAGCCAGGGGAATGGTCAAATATCGAATGGAAATACATTTTTACTGAATATGTGTTTCTTACACACCATTGTAAAGTCGAAAAATCATGAGTGAAACCATTTAAAGGGACTAAAGAGACAAACAGTGGAGATTTCCATGTTTTTAAATATCAGACTGTTCCAAACTAATTTTTTTTAAATATTATTTTTTTAACCTTCAAAATAAATTAGGGGCAGCTGAATATAGTGTTGTATACCTATAATCCCAGTGACTCAAAAAGCTGAAACAGGAGGATTGCAAGTTCAAAGCCAGCCTCAGCAATTTACAGAGGCCCTGAGCAACTGAGTGAGACCCTGTCTCAAAGGAAAAAAATAAAAAGGCTGGGAATGTGGCTCGGTGATTAGTGCCACTTAATGGTAATAAATAAATAAATAGACTAGGAAATGTATTAGGGAAACAAACATAGGATGCCAGTATAAAAGCAGCCAGGCTTACAAGGTCTCAAGTGTATCTGTATTCTGACCCCAGAGAGCTAATATTCTAAGTGTCTATGATGAGTTTCATAGGGCAGATTCTGAGATGAAAATTTACTTCATCATTGATACTCCTACTATGAAATCTGAAGACACTTGAAAACCTGTTAAGTAACTGAGACATTAAAAATGTTAGAATATATTATGTGTCGAAGAGTAAAAACCATTCTTTTTTTTCTATTTGTTAGCTACAGTCTCCAGAATCATTTGCAAAGAGTGTTCAGGAATTGACAATTGTTTTGCAACGAACCGGTGACCCAGCTAACTTGAATAGACTAAGGCCTCATTTAGAGCTTCTTGCAAACATAGACCCTAATCCAGGTAAGTGAAAAAATGCTCGAATGTTTGTACTGTGTCTACCTTTGAAGTAAATAACACGAGAATTACTGCTAACACATTCTCCCCATCCCCCATCCCCTTGATGCTTATTTTAGATGCTGTTTCGCCTACCTGGGAGCAGCTAGAAAATGCAATGGTAGCTGTTAAAACAGTGGTTCATGGCCTTGTGGACTTCATACAGAATTATAGCAGAAAAGGCCATGAGACACCTCAAGTATGTACATTTATTGCACTTCTGGCTACTCTTATCTCTAGCGCAGTTTCATCATGAACTTCTTAACCTGTTTGGTTAATGGACTCTTCCTGTGACTCTTCTCTTAAAACTTCTTTTTTGTTTATTCATTTGTTTTTGTGATGCTGGGGATCAAATCCAAAGACCTTGTGCGTGCTAAGCAAGTGCTTTGCCACTAAGATACATCCCATCCATCTCATGTTTTTATTATCTCTTGTTTTTTTGTTTTTGAGAGAACTCAGTTTTAAATGTACTTGATAAGTACATAGCACAGAGTGTAGAGGTTATCTTTGATATGAGTTCACTGAAAACGGAATGGTTGGGGCTGGGGATGTGGCTCAAGCGGTAGCACACTCGTCTGGCATGCATGCGGCCCGGGTTCAATCCTCAGCACCACATACAAACAAAGATGTTGTGTCCGCCGAATACTAAAAAATAAATATTAAAATTCTCTCTCTCTCTCACTGTCTCTCACTCTCTCTTTAAAAAAAAAATATTAAAAAAAAAAAAAAACAGAATGGTTTTGACCCAAGTGTAGCTTATTGATTCCCTCCAAAGATTTTGTTAAGTTATTTTCTACAGTTGCTATCCCCCGAATGAATTTCCATTTGAATTTATAAAATATTATCTTCAATGTATTGTAGAGAAAGTTAAATTATAATCATTATTTTGATAATAGCTTCCATTTGTTAAGTTAATGTGGGCCAGTCCCTCTGTATAATATTTTATGTATGTTATTTCTAATTCTCACAGCTACCTACAAGGTAATTTCTGTTCCTAAGCTGAAATTTAAAGAGGTTAAAGAACATCTAAGGTGATGATGTCAGTAAGTGACAACTTGGATTAAACCTATCCCAGAGTCTGTTATCTTTCTCTCTTCTATCCTTATTTGATTAGAAGATATTATATTCAAATATCAACTGAATAATATTGTTCAGATGGTAAAATAAGAATGACCTCTTCTGAGACTTTGATGCAAATTATAGCATCTATGAGGTTTTTATAGTCTTCCTCATTATATGTTTAAACTTAAACAGCTTAAGCCTAAGAATAAGATTGTACCTCCAAGTTTACAACTGGTAATTTTTCACTTTCAGGAAAATGGTATTCTGCCTTTCCTGGGAAAGCTTAAGTGGACAAAGCTTATGACTTTTTTTAAAAGGCTTTTTAAAATTATTTAATATTGGTATCACAATTTTAATATAGCAATAAGTTAGTGAGAACAATCTTTCTATCCATGGATATTGCATTGTATTGAACCATTTCAGATGATCTTCAGAAAGAATGTCTAAAATGCTAACTCAGGGTTATGTCACATATAGAATGGTAGTTGTTTCAGCACAAGAATTACTTGTCTAATGTGATAAAGAATTAACTGTATGATTATAAAGTTCTGAAGTTCCAAGAGTGAATAACAACTGGAATCATCATTTTTCATACATTGAATATTTTCTTTTTTGTAGCCTCAGCCAAATAGCAAGTACAAGACTAGTATGTGCCGAGATTTGCGACAGCAAGGGGGGTGTCCACGAGGAACAAATTGTACATTTGCCCATTCTCAGGAAGAGCTTGAAAAGTAAGTTTTGAGAATTCTCTTTCATATGGGTTTAATTTTTTATCATTATAATGACAGTATCATTCATAGTCTTCAACTTTGTAGTGTTCCAAAGAAAAAGTTCACAGCAGAATGTGGTTGTATGCACCTGTAATCCCAGCTACTCAGGAGGCTGAGGCAAGTTCAGGACCAGCCTGGGCAATTTAGCAAGACTCTGTCTCAAAGTCAGATTTTAAAAAAGGACTGTTGATGTAGTTCAGTGGTTTAGAGTACACTGGGGATTTAATCCCCAGTACTACCAAGGGAAAAAACTAACATTTTAAGTTCTCTAGAATGCAAAATAACCTCTTCTTTTTTAACGGTAAGATGATTAATCTAGGCTCAAAAGTAATATGATAAGTGACTTCAAGCATTTAAGGATCATATTTTGAGACCATTTTATAGCTGGGAATCCGTATTTCTTCTAACTGTATAGAATGAAAATACCCCTATTGCCTTTAATTGAACTTTTTTTTTTTTTTTTTTTAAAGAGAGAGAGAGAGAATTTTTTTAATATTTATTTTTTAGTTTTTGGCGGACACAACATCTTTGTTTGTACGTGGTGCTGAGGATCGAACCCGGGCCGCACGCATGCCAGGCGAGCGCGCTACTGCTTGAGCCACATCCCCAGCCCTTTTTTTTTTTTTTAGCATGAATTTCATTTTATTTTTTTTATTGGTTGTTCAAAACATTACAAAGCTCTTGACATATCATATTTCATACATTAGATTCAAGTGGGCTTTAATTGAACTTTTGAGTTCAGTTGAGCAGAACAGAAAAATCTCACAAAAATGGTAAAGCGGGTACATTTTCTTTTTCTGGCTTTAGGTCTTTTTAACTTTTTTCCCACCTGTGCTGTCTTCTCTCTTCTCCTAGGGATAATTTCTTTTTTTTTTTTTTTTTTTTCATTTATAAGAGGTTGTGAGGGGAATGGGATAATAAATAAGGAGGGAAATGAATTACAGTAGAAGGGATAATTTCTTTTTCTATGTCTGTTTACTCCATACAAAAAAGTAATAGATATAAGCTATGATACATACATCCAGTTAGCAAAAACTTTCATCAGTTAAACCTAACCAAAAATTTGATCTCATCCTTTCAACTAAACAACTGGCACATGTATCAACTCTTAAGTGGACATCTCCATTTTGTTTTTAGACACTTTACACTTAAATTGAGTTCATTTTTTCTCCTATACCTCCTTTTCCTTCCATTCTGCTCTCCCCTTGTGTATCCTGTCAAGCAGTTATACATGCCAAGTTGTAGGAACCTTTGTCAGCTGTCTTTCCTTCATATTTTTCAGCTTAATCATTCCCTAAACTCTGCCAATTCCACTTCCTATATATCCCTCAACTGTGTTCTTCTTTACATCCTTATAGTCCATCCTATAATTCCTTTAATCCATAAGTTGCATCTACCATTGCACACCTCCTCTCCCATTGTTTCCCACAAAACAGAAATCTTCTAAAAGTATAGATTACTCATATTATTCCTCTGCAGCTATCTGTGATAGTTTCTCATTGCCTTACAGATAAAGATATAAAGTCTGGGTTATGGCCTTTAATGCCCTGCATCATGTAACTTGTGCTAGCCTTTCTGATCTTATCTTGCAACACTCTGTAATTATACTCTGTATTCAAGCTACACTTAACTTTTGTCAGTTCCTGAAATATACCATGTTCCTTCACACCTTCGGGTTGTTTTTTTTTTCTTTTGTTTTTTAAATACTGCCAGTCCTTCCAGCCTTGCCTTTGGGTCTTTTCCTTTGATCTGATTATCCTTCATGTTTTCAGGGGGATCTCTTTACTACTTCATAAGAACCAGGTTCTTTTTGTCATATTTTTCACAATTACAATTAATTAATGGTCTGTTTTAGTGATTGATAAACTTTTCTGTAAATTCCAAATAGTAAATATTTTTGGCTTTGAGGGCCATATAATTTTTTATTTTCCAGGAGGCTAATGCTGAGGATTGAACCCGGGGGTGTTTGGCCTCTGAGCTACATCCCCAGCATTTTGTTTTTTATTTTGAGAAAAGGTCTCACTGAGTTTCCCAGGCTGGTCTTGAACTTGGCAATAAGTCCTCCTGCCTTTGTTCTGAGTAGCTGAGATTGCAAACATGTGCCACTGTACCCAGCAGAGCCATGCAACTTCTGTTAGAACCATTCAACTATGAATTGCAAGAAAAAAGCCTCCATATACAATATGTAAAATTGGTATGGTGGCACATACCTGTAATTACAGCTACTTGAGAGGCTGAGGCAGGAGGATCATGAGTTTGAGGCCAGCTTGGGTTAACTTAGCAAGATCCTGTTTCAAAATAGAAAGGGCTAGAAACATAGATTCATGGTAGAGCAGCCCTGGGTTCAATTTCCAATACCACAATTTAACCTAATTTAATTTAATTAGAAAAAATAAAAAGCATGGTTATAAGCCTTATTTATAAAAACAAGCAATTTTGGCCCACATGCTATAATTATCCAACCTTTAATCTATTCATTGAGTCTTTGCTTACCTTACTTAACTAAGTGTAAGCTCCATGGACTATATGTTGTTTTTTGTTGTCTCCTTTCCTCCCTGGCTATCACTGAGCCCTGCACTTAATGAGCTCTCCAGTAGCAGTGGCATGATAGAGAAGATTATGTGTGTGTGCAAAAAAAAACAAGAGCAAAAACATGCTTCTCTTGATTTTTTTTCCCCCCTCACTTTAAAGAGCCAAAGAGGCTGCAGGAGTCCTAAAGAAAAAAAAAGAAGCTGTATGCACCCAGTCTAACTCTGTATAGAGAATTTCACATTGATAATTTTTAAGATTCTGGGAGATAAAATTCAGTTTATCCATATCTGAAATAAAGCATTTTAGCTCAAATAGAAAGATCTTGAGAGGACCTTGCTTAGTCCTAAAACGTCAGAGAGGAAACTCATTTCATTGTCATTCCACCCTCAACCAGTGCCCCATTTGAAAATCTTTTATACCTCTCATATTTTCAAGCTTGCTTCCTACTCTATCCCCAGAACCTAGTTCAGAACTTTATTATCACTTACAAAACTTTCAATGTAGTAATAAATTTATTAATAATAAAAATAGTCAAATTATACTGGATGCAGTGGTGCACATCTGGAATATCAGTGATTCTGGATGTTGAGGCAGAAAGATCACAAGTTCAAATCCAGCCTCTGCAATTTAGGGAGACTCTGTTTCATAATTAAAAATAAAAAGATCTGGGGGTTTAGCTCAGTGTTAAGTACCCTAGTGGTTAATTAGTTTTTTAGTAACATTTCTCTATGTCTCATCTTGTCTTTTCTGTTTCTACCAAGATTTTCTTTCTAAAAGATGTGTCATTTTTATCTTCTACTTTAAATTCTTAGTTTATTCCTCAGTACATCACAGAATTTGGTCCAACCTGACTTTCAAGCTTTGCCTTTTAGAAATAGATAGATACAGATATAGATTGATTTTTGGATTTTACTTTCTTGGGGGGGAGGGGTGTTTTGTTGTTTTGCAGTGCTGGGATTGAACCCAGGGCTCAAACATGGTAGGTACATAATGGATAATTTTAGTGCATCCAGTTAATTACTGCTGACTACCATATGATTTCTTTCACTGTTCAATCTTCCACATGTTGTTCCCTCTATATTGTGTGCTTTTCTGTCTTTTCTCTCTGGAGAACTGTTTCTTATCATATTTAGGTATCATCTTCCCTTCACAGACTTCCCTAACTTACCTAGGCAATATTGGTTGTTCTCTTTACTGTGCTGCTATAGCATTTGTCTTACTGGTTTCATACTTCTATAACAGAATGCTATAGACTGGATATTTGGTGGTTTTCATGCCTCAATACCTCCCCTCTCTTTTCCCTCCTTCCTCCCTGGGGTCCCCTTTCTGTACTCTACTGGTCTCCCTTCTATTTTCATGAGACTGCCCCCCCACACACTTTTTTTTTTTTTCTCTAGCTTCCATATATGAGAGAAAACATAGGGCCCTTGACTTTCAAGGAGTTTGATTTATTTTGCTTAACATAATGCCCTTGAGTTTCATGTATTTTCCTGCAAAAGACATAATTTCGTTCCTATGACCAACTAAAACTCCATTGTGTATATATAACACATTTTCTTTATTTATTCATCTGTTGACAGACACCTATACTATTTCTAAATTTGACTGTTGTTTAGTTGTACTGCATGAGTAAGCATATGTTGCTGTAGTATGCTGATTTTAATTCTTTTGGATAAATACCACTGAATTGTAGACCTGGGTCATATTGTGGTTCCATTCTATTCTTTTGAGGAACCTCCATGGTGGTTGTGCTAATTTACAGTCCACCAAGAGTATACAAGTGTTCCTTTTCCCCCACACCCTTGCCAGCATTTATTTTTATTTTTTTCTTCATGGCTACCATTTTAAATGGAGTGAGATGAAATCTTAGTATAGTTTTGATGTGCATTTCCCTGATTGCTAAAAATGTTGAACATTTTGTAGATATTTGTTGGCTATTGTTATTTTTTTTTCTTTTGAAAAATGTCTGTTTAGTTCATTTGCCCATTTATTGACTCGGGTTTTTGTTTGTGTTGGTGTTTAAGTTCTTTATGTTCTTTTTGTATTCTAGTTATCAATCCTTTGTCAGAAGAGTACATGGCAAAGATTTTTCTCATTCTGTGGACTTATTTTTCATGTTCTTAATTGTTTCCTTTGTTGTGCAGAAGCTTTTAAATTTGATGCTGTCATATCTTGGTATTATTTCCTGAGCTTTAAGTGTCCTATTGAGGAAGTTGTTGCCTGTGCCTGTGTGTTGGAATGTTGACCCTATGTTTCTTCGAGCATTTGCTAAGTTTTTGGTCTAATTCCTAGGTTTTTGATCCATTTTGAGTATACTTTTGTGCAGGATGAGAGATAAGGGTTAGTCTCATTCATCTATATATAATTAGCCAATTTTTTCAACACCATTTGTTTAAAAGGCTATCTTTTGAGGTTGGGAGGCGGAGGCAAGAGGATCTCAAGTTCAAAGCCAGCCTCAGCAATTTAGCCTAAGCAACTCAGTGAGATTCTATCTCTAAAGAAAATACAAAAATTGGGCTGGTGATATGGCTTCGTGGTTGAGTGTCCCTGAATTCAATCCCCAGTACCAAAAACAACAACAACCCAAAAAGGCTATCTTTTCTCCATAAGTTTTTGCTACCTTTGTCAAGGATAAAATGACTGTATCTATGTGGATTTGTCTCTGTTGTTCCCTTAATTTATGTGACTGTTTGTTTCATGCTGGTACTGTATAGTTTCTTACTATAGCTCTGTAGTACAATTTAAAGTTCGGTATTGTGATGCCTCCAGCATTTTTTTATTTGTTTGATTGCTTAGAATTGCTTTGGATATTCTGAGTCTGGACTATTTTTTCTAGTTCTGTGAATAATATCATTGGTACCTTGATGGATATTACATTGAATCTGTAGATTGGTTTTGGTGATATGGCCATTTTAACAATATTAATTCTGCCTATCTAAGAACATAGGAGGTCTTTCCCTCTTTCAGTGTCTTCTATAGTTTTTTTCTTTAGTGTTCTATTATTTTCGTAGACTGGATAATTTATATAAACATAAATTTATTTGGCTCACTGTTCTAGAGGCTGGGAAGTCTTTAAGATTAAGGGGACACGTCTGTTACGGGTCTCTCACATCATCTCATGGTAGAAGGCAAAAGGAGATTGAACTTGTTCATTTATCGGGTTTTATCAGGAAACCACTCCTGTGGTATTGACATTAACTTTTCTTTTCTTTTTTTCTTTTTTTTTTTTTTTTTTTTAATGTTACCAGGGATTGAACTGAGGGGAGTTTAACCACTGAGCCACATCATCCCCAGTCTTTTTTGAGACAGGGTTTCAGCAAGTTGCCCAGGGCCTTCCTAAGTTGCTGAGGCTAGCCTTGAACTTGGGATCCTCCTGCCTTGGGATTACAGTAGTGCTCTACCATGCCCAGAAGCATGAATCCATTCTTAAGGGCAGAGACCTTATGACATAATCATCTCTTAAAGGTCCCTCCTCTCAACATTGTTGCATTGGGGATTAAGTTACCAACACATGAACTTTGACAGACATGTTCAAACCATAGCAACACTCCAGATGTAGTAATTATAACTAGTTTTTATAAAATGTCTGTATTGCAAGTGTTACTTACCTGTGTGCTTCATTTATCTTCATTTATCTATCTTTATATTTCCTGAATCTACCAAATATCTGAATAAACTCAAAATGTTTATGTCAAAAATAAAATAATCTACAGTTCCTATTTCTTATTTCCAGACAGCTTCACAAATAGGAGTCATACAAAGGTTTAGAGAATGAGGCGATGTTGCTGTATCGTCTTGATTTAAAAAATTTATGTTGCTAATCTCACAGATTTTTGACAAGTTCTTTTATCTTAGTTCACATAACACACCAAAAGCTTAACAAATATATATTCGACTTAATTTTACCCTTGCTTGCTTTCTCTACTACATACCCCTCTAACCATATAAAATGTAAATGCCCAACAATCCCTCTTTAGAATAAATATTTAAGTGGATATGTTTTATTAAAAGTATATTAGAAACCAATTCCCAAGAATTGTTGCAATTCTGAAAAGTGTCAAAAATCTGGAATCACCTAACTCATTTAAAAAGGTTTTTATGGCCTTGGTACTGTCTGAAGTGCTTCTAAGTGGGGAAACAGGAACAGTAACATGTAAATAATACATTTCAGCAGTTTGGTGAGCTACAGCAAAGACTATGGATTTTATTCTGATTGCAACAGGAAGCCATTATAGGATTTTATTCAAATCGAATGATGAGATTTTAATTTTGTCTAAGAAATGTCACTCTGGCTGGGCAAGATGGTACATGCGTATAATCTCAGCAGCTTGGGAGGCTGAGGCAGGAGGATCGCGAGTTCAAAGCCAGCCTCAGCAACAATGAGGTACTAAGCAACTCAGTGAGACCCTGTTTCTAAATAAAATACAAAATAGGACTGAGGATGTGGCTGAATGGTTTTGTGCCCTTAGTTCAATCCCTGGTACCAAAAAAAAAGAAAGAAAGAGATGTCACTCTGATGTCTATATGGATGGAGACCAGTTAAACTTCTACAGTGGGCCAGGTGCAAGACTGATAGCATAATCCTAGGACTATAGTATTGGAATTGATGAAAAGTATTCATATTTGAGATATATATTGGAAATAGAGCTTACAAGATGGACAGATTGAATGTGGATTATAAAGAAAAATGTTTGTATCCTGCATTATTGAGTGATACTGAGATGTGAAATGCTTTGAGACAAAAATCAGTAGTTCTTTTAGTCATACAAAGTTTGAAGCTTACTCCACATTAATGCAAGAAGTATTTATTGAGCATTTAGTATGTGTGAGACACTATATTATGTGCTAAAGATGGAGAGGTGCATAAGAAAGGCAAAATCCTTGTCCTCACAGGGCTTATATTGATGTAGAAGGGGCTAATATAAAACAAATAAATAGAAAGCATACTGTCTTTGATTGGTGCTAAGAAGAAAATTATACAAGAGGAAAGAATGATTGAATGGGAGATGTTTTAGAATGTCATTTAAGTAGACATTGTAATGAAATAAATAGAAAGATAGTTATAGAATTGAAGTCTATGAGGAGACAAATCGTCTTGAGACACATAAGTGAGGCACAAGTGGAAAGATTTGCTTTAGGAACAGGAACTCTATGTCCCTTTCTTAGAAAGAGTGCTTGATTATAGATACAGGAAGGTTAGTAGAATTGGTTATAGTAAGATAATTCTCGATTCATCTCTTTTCTTTGTTAGGAGGGATACAATATCACATACAATATACAATATCACTCTGGAGGGTGGAATGGAAAAGGTTGTTAGATGTAGAAAAGTAGATTTAGTAAAGAAATATATTAATGAATTGCTTGGCCATTTTAAATAGTTCATAATTTTGAACTAGAATCTATAAAGCATATTGCACCTTTTTTCTCCACCAACATTTAACTGCTATGCTTGGGAACAGGCAAGAGAGGAATTAATGGTAGATATTGGATTCTAAGATGGGAGTACTTCTAAGTACTTGAGGGAACTTATGGATGATTTAAAAATAGGAAGCAGTTGGGTTTATCAAGTATGAACTGCAAATTCTGTTTCACCCTTTAGCTGCCCACATGCTAGAAGTTCATTATGAACCCTGACTCCTCACTCAGTTTTCCACACTTGGTTAAGTTTTGACTTCTCCTAATTCCTGTTTTTTGAGAATTCACATACAAAACTTTTATTTTTTGCTTGCTTAACCACCTTATGAATATCTGAAATTGTCATTTGAGTATGGATAGCAAGGCACAATTGAGCATTTTGTATAAGAAATTGGAAGAGAAGAATAAGCAGCCTTCAGAAAGCATGTTGGAAAGCACAGGGGTTTCTGACCTCTTCATGCCATCAAATTGCCTTTGAAATATAGGTCTGCTCATGTTCCTCCTCCTCTAAGAAGTAATCATTGGTTCCCCCAGTGTTTAGCAATGACATATAAATTGGCCATCACCAGTCTTCTTATAGTACTGGGATTGAACTCAGATTTGCTTTTTTTTTTTTTTTTTTTTAACATTCCCATCCTACCCCTATCCCCTTTTGGTGGGGACAGGGACTCCTTAAGTTTCTGAGGATCTCACTAAATTAATGAAGCTGGCTTTGAACCCACCTTCATTCCCAAGTCGCTGGGATTACAGGCATGCGCCACTGTACCTTGTTTTTATTGTGTTTCATCTTTTTTTGTTTTGTGTTGTTATAAACTTCATGTGCCTATTATTCCACCTTCAGCCAGCCTGTTCTGGGAGCCCTTGTCTTTTATTAAGCTTCATCTTCCCTATCAGTGTATGTATATGGTGAGACAGAAAGAGAAAGGATTGAATAATGAAGCTGTTGATAGATCTTGAAGGACTAAAAGGGAAACTATTATGAAAGCATTGCTTGTCACTAAAACTATATTAAATTACTATGTTTATGCATAATATTAATATCACATTTAGACATAATGATGACCCCAAATGTATGTAGACTTCTTTTCATTCATATAAAACTTAATTTCTCACCACTTAAAAATATTGGAGAGAGCTGGGCATAGTGGTGCACACCTGTAATCTCAGTGGCTCAGGAGGCTGAGGCAGGAGGATCGCAAAGCCAGCCTCAGCAAAAGTGAGGCACTAAGCAACTCAGTGAGACCCTATCTGTAAATAAAATAGGGCTGGGGATGTGGCTCAGTGGTCAAATGCCCCTGCGTTCAATCCCCCCTACAAAAAAAAAAAAAAAAAGAATGAGTTTTGGGCTAGGCACAGTAACACATGCCTGTAATCCCTGCAGCTTGATGGGAGACTGAGGCAGGAGGATCTCAAGTTCAAAGCTAGCCTCAGCAACTTAGCAAAGTCCTAAGCAACTCAGTGAGACTCTGTCTCTCTAAATAAGATAAAAATCCCTGGTAACAAACCCCTCCACCCCAACCCCCGCTAAAAAATTGAGTTTTGTGGCTGCGTTTGGTGTTAGCTGCAATCCCAGTGACTTGGGAGTCTGAGGCAAGAGGATCACAAGTTTGGAACCAGACTGTGCAATTTAGTGAGACTTTTGTTTTTTGAGACAGGGTCTTGCTAAATTGCCAAGGCTGGCCTCAAACTTCAGATCCTCCTGACTTAGCCTCCCAAATAACTGAAGGATGCTTTCAATTCTTATATATCTTTCCTCTTCATTCTGTGTTTCCCAATCAAATTTGGTGCTGGTTCTTGTTGGTTTTACATATTTTACTTTATACTTCAATTATATAAGATCTTCAAGCATTTTCTTTCCACTCAATAAAAATTGTTCTCTGAATACATGTGTACCTTGGTTGCTATATTACTTTTGTGTCTATGTATACATGTACATTATAGACATGTGTAAATAGTATCTATATTTTCATGTCTCACATTTGTAACAGTACATTTGGTATAGACTATTTGATATTTAGCTAAAGAAACTTTTCAAAACTGTTTTCTTTTTAAACATATTTCCCATTGCCTTTTTCTTCCTTAGAATAAGATTTAGAACAATATTCACCAATGTTGTTTTTAAACAGGTATCGATTAAGGAACAAAAAGATCAATGCGACTGTAAGAACGTTTCCTCTTCTAAATAAAGTTGGTGTAAACAACACTGTCACAACCACAGCCGGAAATGTCATTTCTGTCATAGGAAGTACTGAAACAACCGGGAAAATTGTTCCAAGTACAAATGGAATATCAAATGCAGAAAACAGTGTTTCCCAGCTAATCCCACGTAGTACTGACAGTACTTTAAGAGCTCTGGAGTCTGTGAAGAAGGTGGGGAAGGTTGGCACTAATGGTCAGAATGCTGCTGGGCCCTCTGCAGAGTCTGTAACTGAAAAGTAGGTATTAGGTAAAAGGCTTAATAAGACTTCTTTATCCTTTTTAGAAATGCCTGAGTACTTTTTTTTTTAATCCCAAAGAACAGCAGTTAATTAGAGTTTTTATATAGAATGAAAAATTTGTGTTTTAATCATGGCTGTACAATTGAATAGCTCTGTAAACTTGGAAAGTCATTTCAACTCCTAGTTTTGTTTCTTCAACTATACACTAAAGGAGGTTGGACCAGAATTGGGTTTTTCATACCATATTTCCTTGAACTTCAGGAATGATGCCAGGTGCCAGAAAGGAACTAAGTAGAAACCTAAACAGGTAAGAGGCTCAGCCTCTAGCCCTATTTAAATCAAAGCACTTTTACTTCATACTTTACAATGATGCATAGTAATAAAGAAAGAGGGGAATCTTTGTAGCAAAACTCTTTGGGCTCACATTATAGTTCACTGCTTCTCAACTTTAATCTTTCTTCCTTAGTTTACCCATTCATAAAATTAGAATACCTATTTGATGGACTGGGGTGGAACATATGCCCAGCATTTACTAGGCCCTGGCCTCAATTCCCAGCTATATACATACACGCATGCACAAACACACATCACCCACACACATTATAAAAGAACACCTACTTCATATATTGGTTATTAGAATTAGATGAGTTTACTGCTTTGTGTACTTTAAACTGTATCTTATGGTTAGTAAGCACTCAATGAACATCTGCCTCATCATTATTATTATTTTTACCAGCATTATTGTTGTTGGGTGTCAGCATGAGATTGATTTAGCAAAAGGTTTTGTTGCCTTAATAAAAATGTTTTAAGCCAGGTGCAGTGGTGCACCCCTATAATTCTAGCAACTGGGGAGGTTGAGACAGGAGGATCACAAGTTCCAGGCCACTCTCGACAATTTAATTAGATCCTTTCTCAAGGTAAAAATTAAAAGGATTGCAGATGTATCCCCTGGATTCAGTCCCATATATGAGAGAGAGAGAGAGAGAGAGAGAGAGAGAGAGAGAGAGAGAGAAGAAGAAGAAGAAGAAGAAGAAGAAGAAGAAGAAGAAGAAGAAGAAGAAGAAGAAGAAGAAGAAGAAGTAGTAGTAGTAGTAGTAGTAGTAGTAGTAGTAGTGGTGTTAGGTCTGGGTGGTATGTTGCTCAGTGGTAGAGCACTTTCCTAGACCCTGGGTTCAATCCCCAGTACAACAAAGAAAAAAACTTTTAAAACTGCAGATGATTTGAAAAGTTATTTCTAATTCTAAAATCTCATACTTTGGTATTCTTTTGAGGTTTCAAATCTGAGTTAAAGTATTTTCAGATTTTTTGCCCATAAAGTCTGTCAGCATCTATTACATGAGTACTATACTGTGCTGTGCACACAGTAAACTGCTGCTCACTTCATCTAACAAAGGGTAAATAGGTAAAAAGTAATAATTCTCTACTTTTGCATATGATAGGGAAATTGTTTGTTAAAGGACCCTTATGATCTTCACTGAGCTATCTTACAAAAATATGTATCAAAAATATTGTCTAGTAAATATTATCTGTATACTTATTGTGCATTCCATTTTTAGCACAGTTAGAAATACCTGAGACATAAGATATCTCTGCCTTTAAGGGATTTAGGATGCTGTTGTTGTAGAGACAGCATTTACACAAATGAAGCACACTGGAGGGGGATTAAAGGTTAGGAAATTTTATATTGCTGGGAGAAACATGGGAGCAGATTTTAGACAAACAATAAAATGGGTTAAGTTATATGGAATACTGAGGAGACCAACCTTTTAGAAATAAAAGTTTATATTAGGAATTGGTGTAAAATAAGATTAGATAGCTAGATTGATGTTGGATTATGAGATCCTTATGTTGCATATGTTTGGGAAATTGACTTTTAAAGGGTTTTGGCAAGGTTAAAGTAAAACATTTTATATCCATACAGTGGAATATTGTTCATCAAGAAGAAGTACTGTTGTGTGTTATAGAATGGGTGAATCCACATTTTGCTAAGTGAAAGAAGTTGGATATAAAACACCACTTATAATTTCATTTATGTGAAATGTCCTAAACAGGCAAATCCATAGAAACAGAAAATAGATTAATGGTGGCTATGGACACAGGGTAGTGTTGGAATGGGAATTGAATGTTAATGTGTCAAGTTTCTCTAGAGAATGATGAAAATATTTCAGAATTAAATAGTGGTGACAGTTGGAAAATCTTGGGAATGTTCCAAAAGCCAATGAATTGCACACCTTCGAAGGGTGAATTATAGATCAATTTTTAGTTTATTTTTCTTTGTGATACTTTACCACTGAGCTATCTCCCTGGCCCCTATATCTCAATTTTTTAAAAAGTACATTAACAGTGAAAAAGCTGCTGATAATAAATTTTTCATTTATTATGGGTCACCTAATAAGTGCTAAATACCAGGCCAGCTGGTGTAGCTAATGAAAATGAGCTGTGGATATATACCTTGCCTCCAGAGGTCTTCCAGTGTAGTCTGGGAGATGGACATGTAAATAGATATCATATAATATAATCTGAAAAGTTCTGCAATGAAATTTGTATTCCAGTTGTTATTGGAACACAGGAAAAAGGATAACTAATTCTTTTTTTTTTTTACTTGTTCTAATTAGTAAAATGCACTTTAATACATCATATATAGATGGAGTATAATTTCTCATTCTTCTGGTTGTACATGATGTAGAATCCCACTGGTCAATAGGGTAATAATGTCTGTCTGATTCATTCTACTATCTTTCCTACCCCCATACATCCTCCCCTCCCTTCACTTCCCTCCACCTAAGGATAACTAATTCTACAGGGAGATATTGTGGAAGACTTTTAGAGGTAAAGTGACAACACCTGAACTAGTTCTAAAAGTATGCATAGCAAGGCAGGAAGATCTTTGTGGATAGAGGAAGCAACACAAGCAAAAACATGGAGTTACAAGGGGAGTTGTTTGGAAGGAAAACCTAGTATCCTGGAAATCATCTAGGATAAAACTAATTACCACTTATAATTTCATTTATGTGAAATGAAACTAATCATCTATCTCCCTGACTAGTATGTAGCTGAAGATTAATTAGCTTTGTCCTGAAGTCTGGATTTTGGGGATAGCTTGAATGCTTTTCTGAGGTTACATTTACCTTTTTTTATGATAAATCTTTATGAATTTTTATGATAAATCTTATTTTTATGATAAATCTTATTTGCCATTTCAAAGTACTAATTCAGATTTTTAGTATATAACATTTTGAGATGGAACGACCAGATTATCTATGTAGAACACTTAGTATAGTGCCTAAAATGTATTCAGTTACTGTTCTGTAAATGTTGTTATCATTATTAAAAGGAAATTCTAATCATTTTCCTATTGCTTGTGTTTAACTTAAAGAATAAACAAAACCCTAAAATATCTTTAAACTCCAAGCCAAGATATTTGTATTTACTGTTTTACCCACATTTCCTTATTTATTTTCTACCTTTTTTTTTTTTTTTTTTTTTTTAGATAGTGCTAGGGACTGAACCCGTGTCCTTACCACTGAGCTATTACCCCCAGCTCTATTTTCTACTTTCTTTTTTTTTTTTTTTTTTTTTTTTTTTTTTTGGTACCTGGGATTGAACCCAGTGGCGATTAACCACTGAGCCACATCCCGAGCCCTTTTTTATATTTTATTTAGAGACATAATCTTTCTGAGTTGCTTAGAACTTCGCCAAATTGCTGAGGCTGGTTTTGAACTTGCAGTCTTTCTGCCTTGACCTCCCCAGCTGCTGAGATGGCAGGCATGTGTCATCATACCCATCCTATTTTCTACACTTTAAGATATAATTATACATAGAAATAAACATATGCTAGGCTTAAAGACAGTCTATACACTTTGTTGTTTATATTTGAGCATTAAAGGGACTTTTCTAGTTTAAGGGGAAATCCTCTTAAATCTGATTGGGAGCCAATATTCTGAATTCCTTCTTAATAACAAGATCATTTTCTTGAGTCACCACATATTTAAAAATAGCTTTGTTGAAGTTTGACTTCTTAAAGGGTAATAAGCTATGATAAGATGGTCTCAGCTGATTACTTGGTACTCAATCCAGAAAATTCTGTTTTGTTTAAAACAAGGTAAAAGGCTTGAGTATTTTGCATCATTTTAATGAGTTATTTCATTGGCATTTCATTCATTCAGCAGATGCTTACTGAGTATCTACTGTGTGCCAGGAGTTATTTTATCTGTCCAACAAGTGTTTACTACCTCTTAGGAATTGTTCTAGGTGCCAGGGATATGAGAATTAACAAAACAGACAAATAATTCTCTTATATTACATTTCAGCTAATCTAATCCTTAATAGAGAACAACTCTTGCTTACTATGTCTGTCTTATTTGTCCCAAAGAATTCTACTGGTTGACTGATGTTTTTCTTGGGAACTTATTAAACAGAATTTTTTTTTATTTTTTTTTAATTTCCTTTAGGAAAAATCTTTGTTTAAAAGGCGTAAAAGGGACTGATGAGTCACCATATTGCCTAGTATTTGTTTTCATTTCTTGTTTCCCACACCAGAATATAAGATGTTACTATAATCTTGTAAATTATCAGTATAAGGTGATAGTGAAAATCTTTGCCTTTATTTATTACTGGAAATATCTGAAGTGTTTTCTATTAATAGCTTCACTGTTTTAAGTTTATGAAAAATTTCTACAGAGAAAGACTTAACAGTCATAGATAGTGATTTACTCTCTGCCCTTTGTTATATTTTCTCTCCAGTAAAATTGGTTCTCCACCCAAGACTCCTGTAAGTAACATAACTGCTACCTCAGCTGGGCCCTCTAATGTTGGAACAGAACTGAATTCTGTGCCTCCAAAATCCAGCCCATTTCTCACTAGAGTACCAGTATACCCTCAGCATTCTGAAAACATTCAGTATTTTCAAGATCCAAGGACTCAGATACCTTTTGAAGTCCCACAGTACCCACAGACAGGTAAGTAATTTTAGATAATTCTAAGAAAAAAAAGAAACTGTCATCTAACATTTGTTATAATAAATGAGTGAATAATTTATATTTTCCTAGAATGTTTGCATTAAAAAGTTAATCTTTTTGACGTTAATATGACCTGTAAGTTTTCTCCCTGATGTAAAAATCTTTGATTCTAGATGCCAGTATATAGATTTTCATTAATATATATATTGTGAATACACAGGAAGAGACTCAATGATAGGTAATTCAAAGGGGTGGTTAAAACATGAGCTTATATGTCATCTTAACCAAAGAACAATAAAACTAGAAAACTGACAAGAGAAAAGAAAAGGAGCCCAGTATCCAAGTGCATGCCTGTAATCAGAGACTCAGGCCAGCCTCAACAACTTAGCAAGATGCTGTCTCAAAATAAAAAGGGCTGGCAGAGTGGCTCCGTGGTAGAGGTTCTATGGCTTCAGTCTCTAGTACCACCAAAATAAAAAGGAAAAGGACTTCAAATTTCTAGTGTGGCACATTGTGGGAAGCTAGATAAATGGGGGATCTACTGGAGGATAAGGGGTCAGTAAGGTTTTTATGGTTCCCGTGGTGCCACCTTCAGGCCAATAAGAATCTAAAATTGTCTCTGGTGATTACAATTACAAATGTTATATACTGTGTTTAGGCATATAGGAAGAAGACAGAGATCTTTTTTCTTGGTTTTGCTGCTTTTCATTTGTCTTCAGCTCAAAATAATCCTTGTGCAAAAAGTTATACATCATGGTATTCTGCCACCCTTTAGTCTATGCCTGTTTTGTTTCCTTTCTTTTTAGTAAGTGATACAAAAACATAAAAATTATATATATTAATGGAGTACCATGTGATATATTGATAATGTGTTTACATTGTATTAAAGTTTAAATCAGGTTAAACATACCCATCTCCTTAAATATATATCGTTTCTTTATGATGAAAACATTCAAAAATTCTTTCTTCTAGCTTTTTGAAAAATATCTAGTACATAGTTAATGTCTATAGTCACCCAAAATCCTTTCTTCTAGCTCTTTGAAATATGTGTAGTACATAATTGGTATCTATAGTCACCCTACTGTGCAGTAACACACCAGAACTTCTTACTCCTAACTAACTGTAACCCCATCTCTCTCTTCCCCCTACTCTCTCTAACCTCTGGAGAAAGTATGGTAACCACCATATATGAGGTCAATTATTTAGATTCCATGTATGAGTGAGATCTTGCAATACTTGGTTTTCTGTGCTTAGGTTATGTGACTTAACATTATGATTTCCAGTTCCATCCATGTTGTCACACATGGCAGGATTTTATCCTTTTTAATGACTATACTAATTTACTTTCTCGCTAACGTGTACAAGGGTTCCCTGTTCTCCACTTCCTCACTAGCACTTGCTTGTGGTTAGCATTTTTGATAATAGCCATTCTGACTGGAGTGAGTTTGTGTTTTCCTGATTATTAGTGATGTTGAGCATTTCTGCACATACATGTTGTCCATTTGTGTGTCTTCTTTTGAAAAATGTTTATTTGGGTCTATTGCTTATATTTTTGGGGTAATTTGTTTTACTATTAAATATTCTGATACCTTTTATATTCTGGGTATTAACCCCCTCTCAGATATAAATTTTATAAATATTTTCTCTCATTCTATAGGTTGCCTTTGCACTCTGATGATTGTTTCCATTGATGAGGAAAAGCTTTATTGATACAATTCTATTGTCTGTTTTTGTCTTTGTTTCCTGTGTGCTTAAAATTATAAATTGTCTAAAAAATCCTTGCTCATTCCAATGTCCTAAAGCATTTCCCCTTTGTTTTCTTTTGGCACTTTCATAGTTAAGTCTTTCGTACATTTTGAGTTGATTTTTAGACTAGTTAGAGATAGGGATCTGGTTTCATTCTTCTGCATGTGAATATCAAGATACCAATCAAATAGAGTCCCATGAATAACTTTTCAAGGCATTCTGTAAATTCCCTGAAATGATATGCAAATTATATTACTTATGTATGCTTATATACAATTTTGGAAAGAAAGTGAACAATTTATATGGATTTTATAAGAGGTCTTTGACCTCTGCTCCCAAAATGGTTAATAAGATTCAATGATGTAATAATTGAAAATCTATAGCAGTGGCTACCCTAAAGGAAATCTACCAGCCATCTGTTAATAGCTCTGTCAGATGTTTGTAAGGAGCAGTTTAACAAAGTGTTAACTGTTAATGATTTTCATATAATGGTATCTTGAAAATGTGTAGCTTCTTTACAGGTAAATAACAGTGCTTACTATTATATTTCCTCTGATTAAAGGCTACTTTAATTTAAACCATTATAAAATGTTGAATTTTACTAAGATAACATTAAATATTCCTCTTTCCAATTTTCAAGGATACTACCCACCACCTCCAACGGTACCAGCTGGTGTGGCTCCCTGTGTTCCTCGCTTTGTGAGGTCCAATAATGTTCCAGAGTCCTCCCTCCCACCTGCTTCCATACCATATGCCGATCATTACAGTACATTTTCCCCTCGAGATCGAATGAATTCTTCTCCTTACCAACCTCCTCCTCCTCAGCAGTATGGACCAGTTCCTCCAGTACCTTCTGGAATGTATGCTCCTGTGTACGACAGCAGGCGCATCTGGCGTCCACCCATGTACCAACGAGATGACATTATTAGAAGCAATTCTTTACCTCCAATGGATGTGATGCACTCATCTGTCTATCAGACATCTTTGAGGGAAAGATATAACTCGTTAGATGGATATTATTCAGTGGCTTGTCAGCCACCAAGTGAGCCAAGGACGACGGTGCCTTTACCAAGGGTAAGTGATAATGGAAATAGAAATGCTACAGTAGGGTAGAAAAAGAGCCAGTGTATGGAGTCAAACCACCCAGACTCCTGACTTCTCCTCTTACTCATTGCTTGACTTACAAAAGTTACTTGACCTCCCTATGCTTCAGTTTTTTCTTCTGTTTGGTAGAAATAATAGTACCTACCTCATAAGGCTATTGTGAGAATTAAATTAGAAAAACAAAGCTCTTAGTACTAGGCCTGATACATATGGCACATGCTCAATAAATATGTTCCAATAGGAAACTGATAGGAAGATAAAAAGTGATCTCAAATATAAGGACAGAGCCTTTTTTTCAGTATCTATGTATATACAAATGACTTCACTACTAAAAAGTGCTCAGATTTCACTTAATATCAGTTGAATAAATATTAAACTTTCTGTTAAATGTGGAGAATAGACTAGGAGACTTTCCTGCTTTTTTTTTTTATTTTTTTCGTGTCCCAGCAATATCATAAACTGTTTACATTATTTTCACAGAGCATAGTTGAATTTATTCACTACTCCCTAGATGATCAAGATTGTTTCTTTTATCCCCCACTTAGGAACCTTGTGGTCATTTGAAAACCAGTTGCGAGGAGCAGATACGAAGAAAGCCAGATCAGTGGGCACAGTACCACACTCAGAAAGCACCTGTCTCTTCAACTCTTCCTGTTGCAACACAGTCACCAACACCACCTTCTCCTCTATTCAGTGTAGACTTCCGCACAGATGTAAGAAAGGTTTTAATCACTTGATTTGTGGGATCGGTCAAATAGCTGACTTCAAATTATTCAAATCAGGGCTAGCTATTTGGGATATTTTGCAGTGGTTTGATGTGCAGTTGAATTTAGTTCAATAAACAGTGAGTGTATAAACAGAATGAGTGTCAACATATAACAAACATACAGTGGTTAGTTAAGTATTAGGAGACTCTGAAGACCATTGAGGCATAGTCCTTTACCAAGAATTCAGGATCTTTTCAGCAGTATAGTTTTTATTTTTATGCTGTGCTTTTTGTTTGTTTTATTTGGTGATACTGATCAAACCCAAAGCATTACATACTCCTTACCACTAAGGTGTACACCAAGACCCAATTGATGGGTGCTTAGCATGCTGGAGGTCCTGGTTTTGACCCCAGCACCTCCCCAAATTAAGATTTATATGTGTCATTCATCGAATACTTACTCATTCCAGGCACTATACTAAGCATTTTCACAATGCTATTTTATTTAATTCTCACAAAAACCTTAAGGGGCAGGTATTATCCTTATTTTATAGATTAAGATTCCTACTCAGAGAAGGATCTTTCAGCCTATAAGTAGCTAGTGTTTGTATCCCAGTCTTATCTGAGGCATTTTTCTTCTGTTCTTCACAAGAGGTCCAGAATTGCTTATTATTCCTGCCATTTACATCACTGTTAATTATTGTTCTTGGCAATATAAAACAAGTTTTTTGTGCCAGGATGATTTCAGTTTAAACTGCTGTTTTTAGTACTGTTATATTTAGAGAAAGATAGTTATTTTTTTAAAACATTTCCTCTAGTTTACTCCCCACTCCCAGAGGTTCTGATATAAAATATTTTTTTCCAAGTCTTTTTAAATTTTAAACAAACACAAATTTAGAGAATAATGAACTCCATGTACTCATCATTACCCATCATCCAGCTTCCACAACTGTCACCTTAGCCAAACTTGTTCCAACTGGATTTTGGGGGCAGAGAGTACCAGGGATTGAATTTAGGGGCACTCAACCACTGAGCCACATTTTGTGTTTTATTTAAAGACAGGGTCTCACTAAGTTGCTTAGTGCCTCCCTTTTGCTGGGGCCGGCTTTGGAATTGTGATCTTCCTGCTTCAGCCTCCCAAGCTTCGGGGATTACAAACTTGCTCCACTGTACTCTGCCCAACTGGATTATTTTGAAGTCATCCTAGATACAGTTTTTTTTTTTTTTTTTTTTTTTTAAAGAGAGAGTGAGAGAGGAGAGAGAGAGAGAGAGAAGAGAATTTTTAATATTTATTTTTTTTTAGTTCTCGGCGGACACAACATCTTTGTTGGTATGTGGTGCTGAGGATCGAACCCGGGCCGCACGCATACCAGGCGAGCGCGCTACCGCTTGAGCCACATCCCCAGCCCCTAGATACAGTTTTTTTGCCCATAAATATTTCAGTAAAGCATGCAACTTTTAAACTAGATTCAAATTTGTCTCTCCAAACTTACACTTCCTCAAAGCAGATAAACATCTTAGCAACAGAGCAGTAGAACTGCCACTTGCTTGATAGAAAAAATATGTTTTTGCCAGGTTTAATGGCACATGCCTATAATCTCAGTGGTTTGAGAGGCTGAGACATTCGTATCACAACTTCAGAGTCATCCTCAGCAATTTGTTTGGTTTTTTTTTTAACTATTTTTTTTAATATTTATTTTTTATTTTTTCGGCGGACACAACATCTTTGTTTTGTATATGGTGCTGAGGATCGAACCCGGGCCGCACGCATGCCAGGCAAGCGCGCTACCGCTTGAGCCACATCCCCAGCCCGTTCATCCTCAGCAATTTGGCAAGGCCCTACACAACTTAGTAAGACCCTGTCTCAAAATTTTAAAAAAGGAATGGGGAGGCTGGGGATGTGGCTCAGTGGTCAAGTGTAACTTAACACCTGGGTTCAATCCCTGGTACCAAAATAAAAAAGAAAAATATTTTCATTTTTTTATGTACTGATTTAGGAAATAAGTATTTTCCTGAGATTCAGATCTGCTATCAGCTAGCAAGATGACTTGGAACAAGTTACTTTAACCTTTTATTTTTATTTTATTTTATTTTTTTAATGTGGTGTTGAGTATCGACATCACATCAGTACATCACAAATGCTAGGCAAGTGCTCTATTACCACTGAACTGCAACCCCAGCCCCTATTTTAACGTTTTAACAATTCTTACAAATTTAGTATTCTGGTCCCTTAATATTCTTTATAGTACCTTTAAAATTTATTCTTCTCTTTTTCTAGCTCTGGAGCCACATTTGAATTCCTTCTGTTCTTTATTTAGTACTGTGTGGTTTATCAGTTATGTTCCTTTATTCACACATGTTGTTTTCTTCTCAAGAAAATTATAAACTTTAAGACATGGACTGTGATCTCTGTGCCTATGTATTTATTTTCTTTTGCCTTTTAAATTTTTTTAGCACACTCTGTTCCATGTCTGCAACAGATTATAAATATTTATTGATTGGTTTTGATAATATTAGTCAGGAGTTTCTTCTCAGCACTTAAAGGACAAAGTAAAAAGAAACTGTGCTGTTATTGAAAGTACAATTGTTAATTTAATAGTTACTTTATATTAGTTAGAAGTTTGTAAGTTTAAGTTTCATACTGTCTTCTTTTTTTCTCCTCCTCTCCCCAATCAGTTCTCTGAGACTGTGAGTGGTACAAAATTTGAAGAAGATCATCTTTCCCATTATTCTCCCTGGTCCTGTGGTACCATAGGCTCCTGCATAAATGCCATCGATTCAGAGCCGAAAGATGTAATTGCTAATTCAAATGCTGTGTTAATGGTATGATTTTTCTGGGGTGGGAAATTTGGGGGTGGGGAAGATAATGCATGTTGACTCAAGTTTTAGAATGAATGGTTTTATCTTCCTGTTGCTTTGCAGTTCTGTAAGCATCAGGGTTATATTTAGGTAAGTCTGAAATAAATTGCATTTAATGTTTAAAGTACATGAACAGTTCTCTGGTTTAGTATAGTTGTTGGATTATTATTGAGATCTACAGCAGGTGTTAAATTTACCAAAAAGCAACTGATTATAGATCTTTTGATAACGTATACTGTACCACTAATTCAAGTAATTGCCAGCAGTCTTTTATTGATATTCTTTGGTTCATGCAGGACCTGGACAGTGGAGATGTTAAGAGAAGAGTGCATTTATTTGAAACTCAGAGAAGGACAAAAGAAGAAGATCCAATAATTCCCTTTAGTGATGGACCTATCATCTCAAAATGGGGTGCAATTTCCCGATCTTCACGCACAGGTTACCATACTACGGATCCTGTCCAGGCTACTGCTTCCCAAGGAAGTGCAACTAAGCCCATCAGTGTATCGGGTAATCCATTTAATTAATATTTACCCTGATATATTCTAATCTCTGTGCTTTTATTCCCCAGTCAATGAGACCAATAACATTTCCTTCCATTTAATAATCATAGTAAACTTAGATTTAAATGGTTTAATCAGGATCTTGTAGCTAGTGGGATAAAATACACATCATTTTTGAAAAGTATAATTCACATCTGTACACTGATTTTTCATATTTCTATTCATTGTTTCTTTCTATCTTTCTATAGATTATGTCCCTTATGTCAATGCTGTTGATTCAAGGTGGAGTTCATATGGCAGTGAGGCCACATCATCAGCACACTATATTGAACGGTAACATTACTCTTAATTCTTTAGGATTCTCCATTGTCAGACTTGTTTGCATCCTCAGAATATAAAACCTACCCCGAGTTGTCCATAAAATATGCTTAGCTAATTTGAGCTATGTAATAAATGTCTGAAGAAAAGTTTACATTGGGAATATTGACTGAAAGTTTGAGAGTTGGTCAGTCACATACAGCATATTATGGTCATTATTGCTTTGATTGCTGCATGTATTTCATTTTATTACAATAAACATATTTCTCTTTAAAGGGATAGATTCATTGTTACTGATTTATCTGGTCATAGAAAGCATTCCAGTACTGGAGACCTTTTGAGCATTGAACTTCAGCAGGTAAGCTCTATATAACTCAGTTTTGATTTTTAAAACCTAGGATGATGATTGAAAGCTCTAGTTAGCAGCTAAGTTTGTTTTCCTCTCTTCTCGTGTAGGCCAAGAGTAACTCATTACTTCTTCAGAGGGAGGCTAATGCTCTTGCCATGCAACAGAAGTGGAATTCCCTGGATGAAGGCCGTCACCTTACCTTAAATCTTTTAAGCAAGGAGATTGAACTGAGAAATGGAGAGGTAAAGAAACTGAACCTCTGGGATGGGGGTGTAGCTCAGTTGGTAGAGCTTGTCTCGCAAGCACAAGGCCCTGGGTTTAATCCCCATTATCAAAAAAAGACAGAAACTGAACCTCTCAGCTTCATGCTATTTGCTCTCTGCTGCAGCCCATTGGTTTATACCATTATTTTAGTGCATTTTAGTGTTCCTTTTTCTGGTCGACTATTGATTACACTTAAAATTTATATTAAAAATGAGATTGTAGTCTTAGATTTCCTAACTCATTCTTTAGTTAAATTATTGGGATTCCCACTTTAAATTAAAGGGACACCCTACAGATATAAAATTAGTATTTTTCTTATTTACAGAGTGATTATACCGAAGATGCAGCAGATACTAAGCCTGATAGAGATATTGAGTTAGAGCTTTCAGCACTTGATACTGATGAACCTGATGGACAAAGTGAACAAATTGAAGTAAGTGCCACAGTTACTTAGAAGGCTTTGTTCATTGGAAATTAGAAAGTGTAAGTTACTTTGATTCCAAAGGATTAACACTTTGTTTTCCTAGGAAATCCTGGACATGCAACTTGGTATCAGTTCTCAAAATGATCAGTTGCTAAATGGAACTGCAGTTGAAAATGGGCATCCAGTCCAGCAGCACCAGAAGGAGCCACTAAATCAGAAGAGACAGAGTTTAGGTGAAGATCATGTGATTCTGTGAGTGTTAGACAGAAAATTCATAACCAGTGGGCACAGGGCATGAATAAATAGAGAAATAGCTACTGTATTAGTTTCAATTTTGCTTCATGTTATGAGAAAAAAACTTTATATATAATAGGGTAGTGATTTTTGATCAGTCTGGATTTTTAGGGGAAAAGGTGAATTTGAACTAACAGAGTAGTCCATTGTAGTAACATGAAACTTGTTTTTTTTATCGGGATAAAAGTTAGTTTGTGCTCCAATATTAGGTTAGTCTTCAGTTTGGGCATACTTCTAGGCTACAGAATGGAGAATTAGAACCTAAATGAAGTGTTTCTTATTTTTAAAATCATTTTAAGATTTTCTTGGATACCATATTGCCATTTTGTATAATTTCTGCCCAAAATATGAGTTTAATCTTGAACCTGACAGTTTGTATGGCCTTAAACTAATCAGTATTTTAATTTTTTATTGTATTTTTTGGAAAATGGGACTTTTTAATGATTTCTGATTTTTTTTTCTGATATTTTTTATTGATAAAGAAGACTTGCTTTTTGCTGGGGAATCTTGAAAGTTTGATATAAATTTCATTAAGCCTATATGGTTATTCTTAAAAAGTTTTCACTTAAAGCTAATTTGTTTTCATTGTCATTTATTTTCTCTCAGGGAGGAGCAAAAAACAATTCTGCCAGTAACTTCTTGCTTTAACCATCCACTTCCAGTGTCTATTAGCAATGCAAGTTGCCTCCCCATCACCACATCGGTCAGTGTTGGCAGCCTCATTCTGAAAACTCATGTTATGTCCGAAGATAAAAATGACTTTTTAAAACCTGTTGCAAATGGGAAGATGGTTAACAGCTGAAAGGAGGTTCATCTTTCAAATTTGTGACCACACCATGGAAGCATTTACACTAGCTTTTTATATATATAATATATATTATATAATGTATATTTTTTTTAAAAAAAAAGATATTACTGGGGGCATCCATTTCCTGTGGACTCTTTGATACTTCAAGCCCTCTTGCATTATTAGCATTATGAAAAAAAAAAAAAGAAAATTTACTTTACTAGGGTAATACGTTCACTTTCCAGAAGTTATTGGAATTTGGACAACATTTAACTTAAGCTTCAAGCAGCTTTTTATGAGTTTGTAGCAATCCGGTGCAGTAACTGAGCCATTTCCTACTTAAATGGCTTCTATAGAAAATTAACAACTCAGTTATTAAACTAGCAGGATCCTACAATGATACATCTAGTGAAAGTAGACTTAATTAACTTATTTATTTCTATTTTATGTTTCACTGAGAGAAATTTCCATCTCATTCCAGCTGCTTTATTTATCTTTTTCATGGGACTTTGCATGAATTTTTTTTCTTTTTTCTTTTCTTTCTTTCTTTTTTCTTTTTTTTTCTTTTTTTTTTTTTTTTAATTTTGAAGAGTGGAGTTAGACGTTCTTACCATAGAATTTTACAGGGTTATATACTAGCTTTCTTTACTGCATTATATGTAGGAGTGTGGTGCAGTGCTTTTATCTGTAGCATTTAATTTTTTTGATTTTCCATTTTTCAAAAATAGTTTCTGCTTTATTAATATTTACACACAGGCTACTTGTTGAAGTAATTAATTAAAAATATAACCAAGTGCCTAAGTCTTTCAGCTGATGTACTAGATATTAAATTCTCCTAAGTTATGCAGAATCGTTTTTACAATTTTGATAAATTATGCACTAATGTAATGGCAGTTTTTTAAAATGCAGATTTAAGCCTGTACATTATTGAATCTGATGACTTGGCAAAAGAATCAGGTGCTTTCAGCTTTCTTGAGAAAACCCTGTATGTAGCGTTTGCACTGACTAACAAGATGGTATTGCTGGGTTTTTAATTTAAAATAATTAATTTGGATGTTCATTGCATTATCTTGGTTAAATATTGTTTATTGTTACTTCATGTTGGGGTTTTAATTTTCCTTATTTTCTGACTGTTAGGTTGATAAGACTATGAACCATGTATAATAGAACATTGGCTAACATTTACTCATACTTAAAAACATGAATAATATCTGCCCTGCCATAATGTGACTGAAATTGTTTTGACTTGGCATCTGAAAGTATGCAGTATGTTCAACCAGCCGTGCCTCAGATTTGTAGGAGGTATTTTATTGAAACATAAATTTCAGTCAACATTTGAAAACAAAAGCTGGGCATTCCTTCCTGGTGATCTTGCCTATAGTTTGTCTTTTTGTTTTTCCTTCATTTCTTTAAGATTAGTTTGACTTTTATTATTATTTTTTTAATTAACTTCTGTGAAGTTGTTTACTCTGAAAATTGTACTGGAATATTTTAAGCCAAGCTGATCTTTCACCAGGTGTACTGTATGTAAGGGCTTTTCCTGCTAGCAAGATGCTTAAACAGGATCATGTTATTGGTCGTCTGAGCTATTTAGTTATTTTACAAAACCACAGCATTGTATCAGATAAGATTTTGATAAAAGTTTTGTGCACATTTCCAGGGGTGGGAGGGTTGACATTTCCCTGAAATTTCTTGATCAGAATGAGTAAATACTGGTGTTTGATACCTGTCTTAATGAACATGCTCATAAGGTGACTGATAAGTTGTAAATATACCTGAGAAACAAAGGGGTAGTTTTGATATTCTGGTGTCAGTATGGAAGATCTTACACATTTATTTAATACTCAGATGTATGAAGATGTTTGTTTGTAGCATAACAGCACAGTAGCCTTGACTTAATTTCCTTTGGTTAGTATTATACCTTTTTGCCATGGCCAGTGCTCCCCATCCCTACAAAGACATTTTATTTATTTCACTCTATAATCCGAAATGAATAGGAACAAGAGTTTTAAACCATGTTATTACATTAACTTATTTCTGACATTATTAATTAGCCTAGGATATTACAGGAACATGATTGTTATATAATTTATATCAGAACCTTTCTATAAATATTACATTTTAAATGCTTCCATTGTACTTTATTTGCTGTTTGTAATTCTAAAAAGGATATGCAAACCAGTCTGTCTATTTCATGGATATTTAATAGTGAGATCTTCCATGTTGAAGGTAATGTATTTTTTTTTAAGATTTTAAAATTGCTATTTTGTTACAAAATAGAGACCTATTAACAGTTTGAGAGCTCCTTATGTGCCCTCAGGGAAAGAACCCTCTGTGCAACAGAACTACACAAAACATCTTCAGCACGTTCTGAGGGTGAATATATACTACATAAATTGATCTTGTGTATTTAACCTTATCTTTTTAATTTTAAAATTGAAATTTTGAAACTTGGTTGTGCTCTGCTGGAGGGGGTTGGGATAAACTGCTTAGGTGTTTGCCTACTTGTCCAGTAAATTACATTTGCATCACTGTATGTATATACCTGCCACCTTATTGGTATGTCACAGAACATTTATATTAAAACAATGCTTGTCTTGCAGCAGGTGATCCCATAAAACATAACTCCCTATTCTTAATATGTTGCTCTCTTTCTCATTAACAACATAGGAATTGTTTCTGTGTTGAGATTATTCTGCTTTGCATCTTTCTGTATGTGGTGGCCACCTTCTGCCTGTCATGGTAGATTTTAATGTGAAGTAAAGCCATTGGTTTCCTACCACTTTAGAAGAAAACAGCTCATCTAATCTTTCTTTAAAATGGTACCTACTCATGTCAAAAAGGAAAATTGTACAGTCAGACCTAGAGTATGACTTAACATTGAGGACCAGGGTCATTTGACCCTTTTACCAACATGTTGTGATGTACACATATTTGGAATCAAAGACTACAAAGCAACAGGAGAGAAAATTTTATAATGTTGGTAACTAAACTCTGTTGCCAATCAGGAAAAAGCAATCTGAGGTCTGGAAATCAGGAAGTGGTGGTTTCTTTCTTTTTTGTGTTTTTCTTTTTTGAATTTCTAAGTCTCATTCCAAAGTCCATTTGCCTCATTTAGATGCTATGGATGTAGTATCAGTAGTTCTTTTTGTGTGTGTGTGTGTGTGTGTGTGTGTGTGTGTGTGTGGGTGGTGTGTGGTGTGTGGTCTCATTTCATTTTATGAATTCTGAGAAAGTTATATATGTATTTCTTCCTAGTTGGTACCCAAACAAATCAGATTCCCTTGCCTTTGCTGCAGTGACTTACTTTCAATGCCATATGATGAACCAGTGTCATACATGAAAAGTTGTGCATTGTAATTTTCAAGAAAAGGTAGTTCATTAGGCCAGTGACACTGATTTTCCTCCTCTGTTAGGTCTTTAGTAAGAGAATAGTAATTGAAACTTCACATACTAAAACTGAAATTGTCACTCAGATTTCAAAGTGGTGTTAAGTACATAAGTAACATTCCAGTCTTACCTATTGGCTTGAGAAAATACAAAATGCACAGAAATTCATAGGAATTTTAAATTGAATCATTTAAACATTTTAAAACATATATTCTAAAAACCATCTGCCTTGCTTTTGCATTTTGAATGTTAAAGCCCATGTTGTCTCCTTAACAGGGGTGGAATTTGTAACAGTCAGATTCTGTGAGTTATTTCAAATTTGAATCTGAGTATTTCTTCCCTAGCTTCTTTAAGTCATTTTCTGAGCAGGCTGTCACCAGTATTGGTAACTGATCATTAAAGGGAAAAGTTGGATTGCAACTATGTATTAGTTTCCTGGAAGAACTTTCTTGTGTTTTAGTGAATGAAGAATGTTGATGGGATCACTTACTGTATGTAACTCCTACATAAGGACCCCTTCTGCAAGCAGAACACAAATGAGAGTGCTCATGGAGTATCCCATTTTCTGGATAAATAAGTTTGCTAGTAACTTCTTTATACTAGCAGTTTCTTTGTATCCCTTTGCTGGCAAGGGAATATAAGGAGTCAAGACCACAGATTAGAACACCCCACATTTGAGTAGAGATGTGTGTTTACTCCAAGAGCAGTTATTCCCCCCAAGTCCGAAACTAGCAGTTTGTGTGTGCACGCGCGCGCGTGTGTGTGTGTGTGTGTGTGTGTGTGTGTGTGTGTGTTGGGGTTTTGTTTTTTGTTTTTAACATAAAATTTAAAAAATATCCCCAAACCAGTGGAAAACAGACACTGGCTGCACTTAGTACTGCCAAAAGCCAAGGTCATTTGCACATATTCCATCAACCTGTCAAGAATTAGGCCTCACTTTATAACCCAAGGCATGGAAGTGCATGCATTCTCTTAGCTGGGCAAACAATTATACTGTAGTTGTGATACAACACATGTGGCTTTTATTTGTACTGCACATATCCACTGTACAGCCACTTGGGAGTATCGTGGTTAGCTTGCAGCAACTGCTGTCTGCATTTATACTGTTTATTGCATATTCTTTTCCCTGGAAGTGAAAGAGAAATGTTTTTCTTGTTGCATTGATTACACTTTATAAATTTGCTTAGCTGGAAAGTTTGGGAAAAGAGGCCTGTTTGTCAATTGTACAACCGATTGTGAAGCTCTAGTGTGAATATTTTTACGTCTGTATTAGACATTTTCTTTGCAAATCTATTGTTCGATTGAAATGTAAATGAAATTAAAGATGGTGTACACCCATCATGTAAAAAGCAGGCACCATCTCTAAGATGGATTTAATGCTCATTTTTAAGGCATATACTCAGCTTCTATTTAAAACTATAATTTAAAATAATTCTGTACAATGAAATGGGGAATATATATGGGAATAAATTCTATTCCATTTATTTCAATTTGAATTTCCAAATTGTAATGTTTCCCTTTGTGCTATAGGAATAGGATTAAATGGGGGAAGGCTAGGATTTATAAGGCCTGTATATGGGGGGAGGGCAGAGATGGAACAATGAGGGTTGTGATGATAGTGAATAGCAAAGAGTGAATTCTGTGTGTTTTTGCTGTAGCACTGAAGTGAAGAGATAATTAGCTTTGGCTGTTCACAAAATAGAGCATCATGATTTTCAGTGTTTGAGAGAAATTTGATGGAAAAGTTTGCAGTACTTGACATGTATTTGCATGCACAAAATAAAATTATTTGTCCACCTTAAAAGTTGTTTATTGTCAATGTTAAGTTTGTGGTATATTTAATTGTCTTAATTTTCTTGGTTTTTTTGGCTTAACAAAGCTACCAGAACACTCCTTAAGTGGGGATTTAAATGGTCACCTGCAGGACTGGGGATGTGGTTCAGTACTAGAGTACTTTCCTAGTATACATGAGGCCCTTGGTTTGATCCCCAGCATCATTTTACATATATATATAATATTTTATATATATATATATATTATATTATATATATATACATATGAAAACACACATCCATGTGTCATTGGGAAGGATCTGAAATGAATGAGTACACCCAAGGAGGCAAGGAGGTTGAAATATTCAATTCTATTTGTCACTGCATTTAAAATAGAGCACTTTTAGCCAGGTACAGTGCACATGCCTGTAATCCCAGTGGTTTAGGAATCTGAGGCAGGAGGATCACGAATTCAAAGCCAGCTTCAGCATGAGGTGCTAAGCAACTCAGTGAGACCTTGTCTCTAAGTAAAATACAAAATAGGACTGGGGATGTGGCTCAGTGGTTGAGCTTTCCTGAGTTCAATCCCCAGTAACCCCCCACCCCACACCAAGAAACAGCACTTTTTAAGTGGAAGACAAGGATGTAGATAATCACTGAGTTTGCAGTCAAGATAACTAATAACTAATGCCCACAAAATGTCAGAAGTATGAAGACAATTCTGTGGATCTCAGAATATGAATAGAGAATGGCCTGAATGAATCTAGACAGCATTTCTACTGGGCCTTGTGTAATTTTATTCATATGCTCATCTGATATATTTTAAGCCCCTGTCTGTGCTGATCATATAGGTTATTAAGGTGAATGAAACATGAGCCCTTTCTAAAATGAAGTTTTTAAAAATAGAAGCATGAGGTTTTTTTCTCCAGAAGCTCATAGAAAGACATTTCCCAAGCTTCCAGAGATTGATTCTTCTCTATGAGATGACTTCTGAAGATTTTGAAAACTGAGTAACATTTCACTGAACAAATGAGAGAAGAAAGCCTTACTTGTATGGCAACCCATGTGATTTTAATAATAATCCTTCTCTATCAATATTATAATACCTGTTTTATACTTGTTAATAGATGTTACGTAAATTGCCAAGATTCTATGACTAGAAGGTAGTGGAGAGTCAGATTTCTGATTCAGGTCTGTCCTTTTTCTACCTCCAAAAGAAGTCGTGATTGTGGTTGGATCCTATTTTTGCCTAAGTATTTACAGTGAAAGGGGTTTAAGGAACGTTGATTTACTGAGTGATGATATAGCTAACCCTTAGAGCACTTAATTTGTTCCAGACAGTTCTAAGTGCTGTAGTATATTATTTAGGACCATTATTGTTGCCATTTGCAGACGAGAAAACTGAGGCAGAGACCTTGGAGAATTTGCCCACGGTCACATAAACAGAAGATGGATGGGGAGTTCTTTGAAGGACATTGACTACCATACTAAAAAGAGACTCTGAGGGAGTTTTAGAAGTTGAAGAGTTTTCAGTAATAAAAAGATCACTTGGGCAGTAATGTGAAAGGTGAAGTTGGAGATAGAATAGCAGGGAGGCCAGGTCAACAATATATAAGCAAGAAGTGTTGATAGCATAAGCAGGGATGGAGGAAAATAAATGGAATTGAAAGTAGGACAGAGCATTATCTTTGGGTTTGGTAATGTAATTCCATATACAAAATTCCCTTTGTATATGGAATTACCTCTTGATGTTCATGTTTATGTTTTCCTCCCTTTCAATTATCATCTCTAAACACTAGAACCACTCTACAAGTCTGACATTTTGAAAGGTGCTCAATAAATGAAATACTGTCTATGGGCTTTGAGATTGGCTTTCCCCCCAACTCGGTATCATCCTTTGATATCTATCCACATTTTTGCATGTGTTTGTTCCTTATACCGCTTAGTATTCCCTGGCATGGAGATACCATGTTTTTTTTTTTTTTTTAACATTGACACATTAAAGGGTCAGGTTTCAGGGGGTTGAGTCTAGCTTCATGATGTCTGCTGTCAGCAGGTTGACTAACATCTAGGAATGCCATACCCAAAGGCAGAGCAAGAGAAGGGGACACATAAAGGACGTTTCCGTGGAACATTCTATCCCAAACAGGGCAAAGGGGTAGTATTACCAAGGAATAGGTGAGTGTAGCTCAACTCCCTGGGTGACACACCTACATCTGAAGACACGCCCTCAACTTCCTGGACCGGGACAATGTCCAGGTCACTACAAAACTTAGTGATGGGTCAACACCTTTTGCTTCAGGGTCAAAGCCTCTTGCTTCAGGATGCAAGGCACGAATCATTTAGAGTGGCTCCCCACTTAGGGCCTTGCTAAATTGCTGAGGTTGGTCTTGAACTTGTAATCCTCCTGCCTCAGCCTCCTGAGTCACTGGGACTATAGGCTTGTGCTGCCTCATCCAGCTCACAGGTGAATTCTATTAAACATTTAAGGAGAAATAATGCCAATTTTGCCAAAACTATTTCAGAAAGTAGAAGAGGATGGAACTTCCAAATAGTTTTATTAGGCTAACATGAGAGCAGAACCAGACAATATTACAAGGAAAATTTCAGATTAATATTCCTAATGAATAAAGATGTAAAAATCCTTAAGATGGGGCTGGGGATGTGGCTCAAGCGGTAGTGCGCTCGCCTGGCATGCGTGCGGCCCAGGTTCGATCCTCAGCACCACATACAGACAAAGATGTTGTGTCCGCCGATAACTAAAAAAATAAATATTAAAATTCTCTCTCTCTAAAAAATAAATAAATAAACCCTTAAAAAAATCCTTAAGATGTTATATGATAAGCATTTTAATATATAACACATATACATGATATATATGTATTATACACGCATGCAAATAAACATGAAGTATAATGCAAGTTCAAATAGAGTTTATTTCAGAATACAAATTTGGTTTAAAATTTGAAAATCTATGAGAACTTGTCTCAAAAAGGACTAAGGATATAGCTCAGAGGTAAAACACTCCTAGGTTCAATCACTGGTACCTGTCACCCCTCCCCCCAAAAAAAACATTAGAAAGAAATTTAGAGCTGCGTGCAGTTGTGCACGCCTGTAATCCCAATGGTTTCAGGAGGCTGAGACAGAAGGAACACAAGTTCAAAACCAGCCTCAGCAATTTAGCAAGGCCCTGAGCAACTTAGTGAGGCCCTAAGCAACTTAGTGAGACCTTGTCTCTAAATAAAATGTATTAAAAAGAAATGGGATGTGGCTCAATGGTTAAGCTCCCCTGAGTTCAATCCCTGGTATCAAAAAAAAAAAAAAAAAAAAAAAGAAAAAAGAAAGAAAAAGAAGAAGAAAGGAAATGAAAAGAGGGAGGGGGAGAAGAGAGAGGAAGCGACAAGCCATCTGGACAGAGGATCTCAAACAGTCCTCATACTACTTGATGTCATTCAGAACCACCTCTCTTTAAAAAAAAAAAAATCTCTAGACCCTTTATACAGTCATATATCACTTAAGAACCTGGGATATGTTCTGGGAAATGCATTGTTAGGGGATTTCATCATGCAAACATCCTAGAATACACTAAGAAACTGTGATGTCACTAGGTGACAAAATCTTATGGGACCATCATTGACAAAGATGTCATTATTTGGAGCATGCTTGTACTTATATTTAACAATAATGATCCAGAGAAAAGGACAAATTTGTTCTAAATTCACAAAAATATTAATGGAAAAAAAATGTTACACAAGAAAGTTGATGGAAAACTAAATCTTGTTTTCTCAAATCATGTATGATATGAGCTCCCAGATAACAGATGAGAGGACCAGGTACACACAGTCAAGCAGTCTTGATCAAACTGAGGATTGGCTGATCATTACCTCAGGATTGGTTGGCTGGAACTTGTGGGTGGAGTTAAGAAAGTTGAGGTAGCCTGGGGGATATTTTCATCACTTTACAAGATGTTTATCAGTCAGGCCTGTTCCTGGAATCCAAGGTGACTGACTCAGAGCAAAAAAGACAAATGCAAAATGGAGGTAGAGTTGCCATGTTTTTCATGTTTGCAGGCCCAAATGAAGAGTTAGTGTTTTTAGGAAAAGCTGCCCTTAGGTTCTTGTTACTATTAGGTCGGTGGTGGCGACTTGGTGGCTTAGAACAAAGCAGCCGGCGGAAATGCCTGTCAATCAGCCAGATCTCCTGACTAAGCCTGTCAATCAGCAGGACCCCCTGGCCAATCCTGAAGTTCAGCCAACTCCCCTAACCAACTCCAAGGGGGCAAGGGACCCTACAAACACCTTTTCCTGTCCCAAGCCCTTCCCTTCCTGCTGTAAGCCCCATAAAAGTCCAGTGCGGTCCAGCTTCCACCTGGTTTCTCCTCAGACCCTTCCCCTGTCGCCTCTGTGGGTCTGATCGAGTTCCGACCCGGAGTGATATCTCAATAAAGCCTGTTCAGCGGCCCTTTTAAATCTGCCTCCTTTGATCGCTGCCTTCCCCGCCTGATCTGACAGTTACGATATTCCTGACAGATGCAAGAGAATTTCCCAACAAAGCCGCCACTGGTTATGTTTCTGTATAACATACAATCAGAAGCCTAAATATATTAGAAGCAACACCAATGAAGGTGTTGGGAATAGCAGGTATTATTAACTACAAAAAAAAAAAAAATCATTCCTAAGCTTTAATACATATAAGCATTTAATATCTACCTCCCAGTATAAATATGCTTGAAATCATACAGTCTTGGGGCTGGTTGAAAGAGTGTTCAACTTGAATGCACAAGGCCCTGGGTTCAATCCCCAGCACAAAAAAAAATCGTAGTCTTGATATCCAATTTTATTGACTAACCCTGAGTTTTGATAAATCTTATTGGGTTCAAGTGATATCTGAAAGTAAATCACTTGAACCCAGGTGTTTGAGCCTGAGGAATACAGTGAGACTGGGGGGAAGGGAAGAAGGAAGGAAAGCAGGCTCTCAAAAGTCTCCTTTGATTGCATTTGGCCCATACAGATAATCCAGGAGAATTTCTTTTTTGTGATGCTGGGGATTGAACCCAGGGCCTTGTGCATGTAAGGTAAGCATTCGACCAACTGAGCCATATTCCCAGCCCAAATTTCCCTGTTTTAAATCAACTGAGCTGGGCATGGTGGTTTATGCTTGTAATCCCAGTGGCTCACGAGGCTGAGGCAAGCAGATCATGAGTTCAAAGCCAGCCTCAGCAATTTAGCAAGGCCCTAAGTAACTCAGGGAGACCCTGACTTTAAGTAAAATATAAAAAAGGGCTGGGAATGTAGCTCAGTGGTTAAGTGCCCCTGGGTTCAATCTCTGGTACCAATAACTAAGTAAACCAATAAATAATTATTGTAAGGGTCCGGCGAAACGTCGGAGAAAGAGACCACGAGACTAGCTTCATGCAATGGCAAGGGGGATTTATTGGATCCGTTCCAGCGTGCTGGGACTCCGTGCTCACTCAAGAAGGGAGAGCAGCCCGGAGCCCAGAGCAGAGGTCAAGCAGAACTTAAGTACACTTTTTGGAGAGGGCGGGGGGGCTTTGCATACATCAGAACAAATCATCATGAGGCGCGGGAAAATTGAACAACAACTCTGATACATGATTAGTCCATTCATTGGCGGGAACAGGCTGGGCAGGGGTGATTGGTCACTTCTAAACTGAGTACACATTCAAACTGATTGGTTCGGGCCCTGTGACAAACTGCACAGGGCCCTAGGCTGAATGGCCAGTAGGGCGTTGTCTTAACTATCTCAGGAATCTGGGTGTAACAGAGGAACTTAATAGTACCTAATCTTTTACATTTCAATTCAAGGTTTCCAGCTTAGAAACTTTACCCTTTCATTATAAAGTCAACTGATTAATACCTTACTCATATCTTCTCTTTTGTCAGATAAGGTAACATAATACAATGGGTTATCTCATCATGTAACTATGAAAGGTCCAGTTTTGCTGCTGCACAGTGAAGCTAATAACGAGAGAGAGAGAGAGAGAGAGAGAGAGAGAGAGAGAGAGAGAGAGAGAGAGAGAGAAAAGAGTTTGACTGCTAATAAGCCAGAAAGTTGGAAGATAGAGGCTTTCATCCAAATTGCATCTTTCCAGGAGTCACGGGTGCAAAGCTTATATGGTGTTTCTGGGGAGTCCAAGTTTAGCCATAGCCAGGTGGCCCTACAATAGTATTAAGGCAGTAATCAATTCTCTTGACATAGTTTGGATGTTGTACACAGGTCACTAGGCATTCCAAACACTCCTGGTTCCTGTAAACCTAAAAAATGATTACTAATTAGGAGGTTGTATGATTGGTACTGTTCTTTGATGTTTTCCTTCATTCTTCTTTTCAGGCAAGATTGACTTTACTGGTTAATTATTTGGAGAGTAAGGCAAGGAGGAGTGTAGCAAAACAGAAACCATGAGAAACAAACTCTTAATGCTAGGATCGAATTAACCTACCTATCAGCTTCAATCATATTCTCAGTCCCAGGAATCTTCTTGGGTACCATAATTATGGCCTAATCACATCACAAAGCTAAGGTTATAGAGCAACCAATTGTCCAAAAATCTCAGGAGGGACAATCACGTATAGGAAGAGATGAAATTTGAGCACTTTCTCATCTGAGTTAGATGCAACCAGTAAGAACAGTTAAGAATTCAGCTAGTATAGTTGTCAAGTTCATGAAGGTCAAGTGCAGACTAGGAAGGCAGGGTAAAGTTACTGGAAGTTGCAGAAAGTAGGAATGGGGAACGAGACATCTGTGCACCTTTGGGGGCTCTTTCTTTCCTTGCAGAAATCACATCAACTTGCAGAGAAATGATGAGAAAGGAGCCTAAGAAATACCATGGTTCTGACCTGGGAAGAAGGAATAGTATTTGTTCAGAAGAGGCAAGACACTATGTAGATCCAGCTGGGCACAGTGGCACATGCCTGTAATCTCAGCAGCTCAGGAGGCTGAGACAGGAGGATCTCAAGTTCAAAGCCAGCCTCAATAATTTAGCGAGGCCCTAAGCAACTTATCAAGACCCCATCTCAAAATAAAAAACAAAAAAGACTGGGAATATGGTTCAGTGGTTAAGCATGCCTGGGTTCAACCTCAGTACCATAAAAAGAAATTACCTAGGGGCTGGGGGTATAGCTCAATTGGTAGAGTGCTTGTCTCTCAAGCCCAATACCCTGGGTTCAATCCCCAGAACGGAAGGAAGGAAGGAAGGAAGGAAGGAAGGAAGGAAGGAAGGAAGGAAGGAACTACCTAAATCCATCTC